>NW_027614466.1:0-26106 GCF_965212315.1 Lampetra planeri | reverse complement strand
GAACTGGAGGCCATGTGTTACTTGGCAGTGACAGCAAATGCCAAAGAAGATTTATTTATTTAAGTTAAAAAAAAAGAGTTTAAGACTTGTTCTTTTTAACATCAGGAGTATTAAGCACATTATCATTAGACAAGATTGGTACAAATGCCTTAAAGGACGCTGAAGCCAGCAGGTGCTAGCATAGCTTCGGGAAATTTAGCTTATTAGCCCAGTGACCTTGAAACTAGCTACCTTGCACAATCTGCATAAACATGGTACATTACCTTTACATTTAGTACAAAAAATAGTGTATTTTGTGCTGGAATATCTTCTAACCAGATACACTGCCCTCCTAGTTGTGCTAACAGGGCTCACACTGATTCGGCGTTCTCTTCAGAGGTCCGTGCAGACTCAAAGCGGATGTCTGCAAGGTCCATGTGCGCAAACCGCAACATTTTACAACTGGGCAGAATCTGCTTTGCGTACTGCTGTCAGGGGAGCGGAGCAGCAGCTCCATGACAGAAAAATGGAAACATCACACAGCCCACATTGTGGGAAATGTAGTGTTACACGGAAGTGATATTATCGTCTTGCATGACTAAGGTGAGTTTAGACCTGGCCTAAGTTTAGTTGGTGCTACAAAGTCTGGTGTAAAGACCTGGTTTTCAAGACAAGCTCGGAATCACAACTTCAAACACAGTACGCTCAATGCACCAAACCATTTTTGGAAAGAATACAAATTTGTATCCGCCCTGATGCCCAGGATGTGGATAAGACGCCAACAAAATGTATGGCAAATGCTAATTGTAAATATATGCAGTATATAAGTGACAGATGACCTTCAAGGCTCAAGTGTCGTGACTATACAAACAAAGTCCTGCAGTTTTGTCTTCTTGGTCCCTTGCATCACTGGGTAATCCAACACCACTTCCTCTCTTCAGGGGTGAAAGCAGGAATGAAAATGATCATTTCCAGATCAATGAAGGGTGTGTGTGTCTGTGTGGGACTGGTGGGGGTCGGGGACGAGCTAGCGTGACCTTCTTTGATCCCCTCTGAAGCGCTTCCCCATTCCCTCCCTCTTCCCTCTGCCTCTTTCACCTCCCTCGCATGTTCTGCCCTGCCAAGCACCTGTCTACAGGTATGAAATTAGAGAGAAAAGAGGATCAGGGCGGTTGCCTGCAAACAAGTTCTTCTCTGGACTCACCTACCTGTCCTCGTCCTTGTCTCAGCTTATCTCCCTGTTTGTACGTCACTTGTCCCGCTGATGCTCAACCGCATCTGTCAGCAGCAAAATCTCAACCTAAATAATTGACTTAGAGTGCTGCAAAAAAAATGGAGGCAACGATAACAATCAGACAAGGAGCTTTTACACACACACACACACACACACACACGCACAGAGTCTAATATCCTGTCTTATTATGGCAATAAATGTTATCTTTCCACTCCCTCGCTATCTCTCCTTTTCATGAAGCATCTTGTTTAGTCCTACGTGCTTCTACATCACTAGGGGCAGCTTTGGCTTCAAGTGTACAGAAGTAGGTTTGGTCCTGGAGGTAACAGCAGTTCGATCCCGTGAACTAGAACGGACAATGTGGGTGGGGGAATGAAGGAGCAGTACTTTCCAGTACTTTCCAGTCTATCATCCACAGGTGATGTGCTCTGCTCCCTGGGGTGCTGCTATGTGGCTGGATATCGCTTCAGTGTGAGTGTGCTCATGTTCTCTACTTTCACATAAACATCACATGTGCTTTTTAATCAAATTATCTCTCCTTAATGGAAAGGAATTGATGGGAGAAAGAGTTGACTGTCAAGTGTCTTCTTACACATGAGGTTATTTTATCTGCTGGTCATCTAAAACACACTGGTGATTTTTCACTTAAAAATTAGTTGAATGTCCTTTTCTCATAACTGGACTCGTGTTGCTTTGGAAAACAATAGCAGCTTGCTTGTGTCTATCTGTGGTCGGCATCAGCTCTCACCTCAGTCGGCCTCTTCACGTCTTTGTCTAATCTACTGGGACCAGAGGCCCTTGTAGAGACCTCCAGAGGAATGTGGAAGTCATGGGACGGCCACTGTCGCATCCCTCCCTCTGCTTCTCTCTCCTCACACTGAGGAAAAGAGCTATAAATTGGAGGATATGAGACACAATAGGAGCTGACCCGGGCCACTTGAAATACCTAAGGTGTGTTTGATTGACCACACATGGTTCAATGGCATTGCCGTAGAAGCCGAAAGTCTGCTTGACAGGCAGAATAAATCATGAAGCGTTTGCATAAATTGAAACACATGTTCAGTAGAGGAGAAGTCCTATTTTTAAATAAAAACACATTATATAATGAGCAACAATTTCATGGAAGACCGATGCCGATCAAAGATGAATCAGAAGCAGCAACGTCTCGAGTTAGTAAGTCAAAAGTCTTTCTTTGCCAGTGGATACATTCCAGTGTGACTTTTGCATGTCAGGGACCCTTTTGGATTAAAACGCTTCTGCCAGCTGAGCCTGAGTAAAATAATATGCAGGCAGATTTGGGCAGGCAAGGGCAAACGATATGGCTCCAAATGGCAGATGACAGCAGCAGCATGTGTGTGTGTGCATGTGACAATAGAGCGTGTGTTTATTCAAGGTTTCCTTCATATGCATCCATGAGCCCGAACATTCCCTGTAGTGGGAGATCCATCATCTGGGTCATATTACAGAACAGCAGGGATCCTCGGTCAATTCCGGATGACGGATGAAAAGAAGACCTAAGATGGCAGCTATGTCAATAACAGGCGCGGCCTCTGCTGACATCTGCCAACCTCAAACCCTCACCTCGCCAGATCCATTTTGTACGCTATACCAACCCCCCCACCAAACAGATGTGACTTCTACCCACTTCTGTCAGGCATATGACCCCTCAAAATCCACTTCTCACGTCACAATTTCAATTCATTAAAGTGAAGCGGCATTTTATCTGTTGATAATGGTTAATTTGTCAGAAGTGGTTTGGAAGTGCTTCATGAAAATGTTAGCGCACAACTTAATTTTCCATTTTGCGGGGAGAGGACACCAGAGTGCGAGCGCAAAGCAGCATAAATCAAGAAAACCTCACATAAGATAAAGTGAAACACATGTTTCAATCCAAAGCGGTTCACTTGAACGTTTAAAACTTAACTAGTAAGAAACATTTGTATCCAGTTACAGGTTCTATATGTGATAACACACATTTCACAAAGGGAGATATAACTTCAGATATGATATGCTGAAGAGACGCTTCACAGCAGAGGTTCCGAAGGGGAGGTCCTGTTGTCAATGTAACACATTCTTTTACGAGAGGGGTCCTTTGACGTTATCTCTCCTTCAAAAGGAAAGATACCAGCGATGTGTCACATGCCACCGGATTATCAAGCTCTCAAGAAAACTGCGATAAGGTTTCCACTTCCTCCTTCAATGTTGTGATGTCATATTGACAGTTTAGGAGCAACAGCAAGTCTTTCTAACATGGTTTGTGTATTTCAGGTTATTGTAGTCGATGCACTATTTTCATAACCAGCATCATCATGTTTACAGTGGAAAACAAAAAAACAAAGAAGCAAACAATAAAAAGCAAACCAAAGTAGGATACTCTACACGACAATTAGCTTGTCGGTTCCATTAAGGAATCTTTTTTTTCCATCTTTTTTCCCTCAATATTTCCTGTCAACCTGTTCTGGCTTCTAACTCCAGCAGCTCTGCATCTCGTCTCCTCAATCTAGCATCGCTTTTGAGCCGTGTAATTGAACGCGTCAGCGTTTATACACCATAAAAATCACCTCTAATTGTAGAGCCACTGACTGACTGAGAATGAGCTGTGCCGTATTTCTATATATATTCCATCCATATTTCTAGTAAGAAGCATCGAATAAATACTAAACCAGTGCCATCTTAAAAAAACAACAACATTGCATCAAAGTCAGATCCTTTCTGCTGATGGGGGTGGGTGATGGGGTGGGGTGGGGGGGGGTCTCTACTGAAACAAAAGACAAGCCTGATTATGTTGTGAAGTTGTAAGGTTCTGATGTCTGTCAACTTGAATCAGTGTGTCTGTGATGGTGTTGGCTTTTTGGCATTTCAATATTTCTGCACACCATTCATTCATCCATCATCTTGTGCTACACCACTGCTTTTTTACACATGGAAAAAAAAATAAAATAAAAAGTAGAATACCCCTTTTGTTTAGTCGATCTCATCATGATGGGTGTAAAAGCTGTAGTCATGGTTATATGCGGTTTAACATATATTAAACTATAATTGATAACTGTTGTACACTGTCCACCAGCCACCTCTAAAAAAGTATTTTCAAAGAATTTTATATCATTTTTCTTTTATGAGGACCACGCTGAATAGTTCAGACAAAGTAAATATAACATGGGGGTTGAACTGTTCTGAATGGCGCGTATGTATAAACAGTTTAAACCCATTTTGATTTGCTTCATTTCACTAATGGAGTTGGAGCTTATTATACTGACAGGGAGGCGGTTCTGGAAACCTGCAACGAGGGAATAAACAAGCCTGTGGCTGATGATCATCTGGCAGCGATCAATGCCTCTGAATATTTGTTCATCTCTTCCCAGAGTGCAGCTCCCTGCCAGAGAGAAACACTCCATCTGGCTCACACTGTCAGTATCACGAGACACTTTGCTCCGACACACAGACACTTAACCAGCCTATCTGTGCCTCAGCTGCCAGTCGTCCCCTTTGATTTGATGTTTGGTATGCGTGTGATTTATTCGCTCAGCTGGGCCTGCGTGTTTCCGTGCCTCTTGTGTGAACGGACGTCAGCGACCGCGAATACTGCAGACTAACCTTGTAGGAATCTAGTTAGCTATATGTGGGCCGACTGTAACCTGCAAATCTCTGTGATGACAGATCGGTGTGTGAAACCAACACAGCTTTCACATCTGCTCCACGACAGCCTCCGGAGTCCCAGGGAAGTTATGTATGAGTGCTGATGATGGAGTAAAGTGGCACAAAGAGCAACTGGTCACAAACTATCTGCTCAGCAGTTATTCAGACTGATCAGCTAGTTTCTGAACCCGGTGAACTCACTAAGACTTCACTCCCTCCAGCCCCTGTCCCAAGATGAAATATTGTCATTGTACATTTCTGCAATCTGAGTTTGGGTGACGGATGGGATGTTTGTCACAAACTGAATCAAGGCGCAGACCGACAGACTCAGAGTGGGTTGTACAGTAACGCAGCACAGGTCAATTACAGTCAGAGGTATTAGTATGTCGCGGGAGATTACAAAAAAAGACAAAAACTTGAAAAAATAAGGAACGCCACACACTCAGCTCCAAGTACAAAAGGGCTTTATTTAGGACAAAGTTTCAGCACAGGGCTTTGTCAAGTCTTAAAAAATAGATTACAAAAACATGACTGAAAAGGTAAAAAGCGCAGAGGCCAATGAATAGAATGTGCCTGTGAGACACCGGTAAAAACGTATCAGGTAGGTGAGGAAGGAAGGTAGGGAGGACACCTGAACAGTAAGTAAACATGAGTTCAGGGGGCTTTGTTGTTGTTGTTGTTTGTTGGTCATACAGCCTTTGCCCTAAACTTTAACATCCTCACTATTGTCTCTTCATCAAGACTCTTACGTCGCTGTGATGGAATGATTCATTCAGGTGTGAAACGTGCGGTATTCACACTGCAGTGAGTATTTGGGTGGCGGTGATGAGGGCAGACAGACAGTATGGCGTTCCTGGTCTTGCCTCAGCGTCGGCTGCAGTCTGAGCATCAAACGCTCAGCTCGGCCTCAAACCACATCCAAACACACAGTTCACCTGGATACACCAGCCGACCCTGTCCTCAAACGCCTGGACGTGATCCACACTGAGCGGCTCTGGGTGACAGACGGAGAAGCCCCCTGCACTCTGGTTTAGTTTCTCCAGCACACTGACATGTCATGGACGAAGTGAAAAGAATAAAGCACACATAATGTGTGTGTTCTCCTTTTTTTTCCATGAATGTGTTTTGAGTCATGCATTCTGCAGATAACAGGAGGGATGTGAATGTGCAATGATTAAAGAACAGTCGTTCCTATCTGCAGTAGCTTAGTGTGTGTGTGGCTGCGTGCCAGCGGGGGCATCATGTATCCTGTTTGCTAGACACACACACACACACAAACACACACACACACACACACACACACACACACACACCAAACAACTAGAACTACCTTTGCCTAAACTTTTACCCTCTCTGAGCTCCTACAATGTGACTGTCAAGAAATGTGTGTCCTTACAATACAACTGGCTGTGTACATCTTGTACAGTTTTGTGAGGACATTTCTGTACTGCAACTAGTGGACACAGTGTTTGGAAGTACTTTTTAAAGCTGCACTTCTACTCTATTACTTGAAATCTTTCTTTCCACTGTGTGTCACTATTACATTTCATTCACCTTAGAGGAGAGCAGTGAGAATAGAAGGAGAGTTAACTTTCATCCCTACTGGAGGTACTGATTGCTTTAAGAGGTCCGAACAACCAGAACACAGGATCCCCAGCATGAATGAATCCAGTCTGTAGTCTGGTGTGAATGTGCGCTCCATGTGACTGTCCATGTATGTGATTCAAGAGGTGTGCGCATGTGTGTGAGATGTAGGATGTGTGCCCAAGCAAACACACACGCCACACACAGAGCCCACCGTAGTTGTTAGCTTGTCCTCGGTGGTGCCGTATCAGTTACATGATTGGGAAATGATTTGACCATAAAATACCACTGACTGTGTGTTCTTCGACATTTGTGCCAGTTCCTGCATTTGTGGGCCAACAGGCTATTAATGTGTGTGTGTGTGTGCATGCGCACACACATTCCACAGAGGACCCTGAGTGGATCAAAGCTGCTGACACCCCAGGCAGTGTCCTCCTGAGGGAGCCAGCTGCCAGATCTGGGATCAGAGATCATCGGCTGTCCTCCCTCCTCTGTGCTCTCTGTGGGGTCCGTCACAGCAAGTTCACACTTAAGCCGGCGGCACTGATCAACAATCAGATTAGCCCCTACCAACATAATAGCTATGACACCTAATCAAAAGAAATATTATTTGCAGTTTATTGACACCCGTGGAGCCTGAGAACCACTGGAGCATCTTGAAAGAAACTCACACTTTATAGCATGTAAACCTGCAGGTGTTTTTAAATTAATCTGAATTACCAGATATTCCACTTCCAGTTAATTTTCGTTTCCAGATATCAGCATTCAACAGCAGATATGACAACCCAACCCAGAAGTTACAATAAAAACTAAACTTACTCTGTGGCCAGCTTAACGTCCTTGTTGCTGTATTTCCCAAGTATTCCGACCCCTATTGAATAGTGACAAATCTAGCAACTTTTTCTGGTGTTTTGGAAACTGGCGTGAAAATGAAACAAATTAGTCTCCATTTCTTGTCCTCCAGCAGCGGGTGCTGTCCTGAGCTCCTCCCCTGCCCTGAAGCACCCACAGGTAGTCAGCTCCTCACATCAATCGCAACTGTATTTAGGATGTATGTACACACTGTACGTGAGTCCTGATGAACGAATCTTTTGAACAACTTGTTTTACTGAATGGATTCTAATGATTCATCACTAAAAGAACTGGTTTGCCCAATGCAATTTGTGATAAAACCACATGTAAGTGATGCGTCATGAACGTGGGAAAGTTGTGACTGTCTGAGAAAGTCTGAAAATGCAGCTCAGATTTCAGAGAACGGACCAATTTGGCAAAGAAAAAGCTCATATAAACGATGATGCATTATATATCTGCCATATGAAACACTGCTGCAGTGGTAAAATCACTCAGTAAACTCAGAACGTTGGTCATGGCTGATGATGTCAGGAGTGTATGCACCCCTGGGTGCATGCCATGGCGGTGGTCAACCTACCCGCCATCGATGTGCTGCCAGCTCTGGCTTGGCAGCCTCTCTGAAGCCGTCGGTTACCTCTGCAGTGGTCAACAGTGTCAACAGCACTGTCAGACCACATGTCTGCGTGGAGCTGACGAATCAGTGTGACTGCAGCGTTTGTGTGTGTGTCTTTTAAATGAGGTGTGATATGGGCCTGTGAAACTGGGTGTGCAGCTGCTGCACTTTTTTAATGGTAGTTTTCTCTCCGCTTAAAAATGTTTTCTTGCGTCCATATGTATGACGAGACAAACATTTTTGTTTGTCAGTAGAAAATGTTTGAGATATCGGCCTATTTGTTTTTTTTGGTTGAAACCACAATAAAAGTGTCAATGTGCTCAAAGCTTCAAAAAATACATCAAACAGCACCATGTCGTGCCAGAAATATTCCACAGAACTCACTGTCAACGGTTTCATTTGGACTTTTTCTCCTTTCCCCAGTTCCAATGAAAACTGTACACAGTGAACTCTGTGGATCACAGAGTAAATGGGACGTTTAGACATGTTGCTTTTGACTTTTTACCATCTTCAATCCAAACACAAACTCATGATCTGCATCCAAATACTGTGGAAGTTCTGGAAACTTTATTTTAAACTCAAGCAGTCATCTCAACGGTTTCTAACAGAATGTCAGACTGATTATAATATTTGCTTGTGAAGGACGGGTGAAACAAACAGCCCTGATGAAGAGCTGGAACAAGCTAAAAAGAATAAGATGCTTTTTACCATGTTATGGTACATTACACTTCTCATGCTTGTTCCTTTGAGGGACAACATCTGTCCTCATTATTTGCCAAAAGCCATGTATGCAGACTTCCTCTGAAGCTGATTTGAGACACGGCAAAGTTTTGTTTCAATGCTATTGCAAACCACGGACTGTTTCCTCATTTTTGGCTCAGTGAACGCAGGTAAACAGCTTCCAGTTCATGTCAGGAATCATCACAAGACAGTGAGAAGTAAATCAACTAGACAGAAACGTCCAATAGGATGAGTCAAGATGAGAAATATGTACAGGAACTGGCTGTGTGTGATCTGAGAGACTGGATCACATCAACTGTGACTGACTGACTCACAACTGTGCTGACTTCCACTTGTGAACGGATCATAAATGTTTTATCAGTCTGAAAGGTGAAACTGTACTTTCTAATACTTCTATGATGAACAGTAGAATGTATATTTCATCCTGGAAGAATAACAGATGGCTTCGTATCATATCGTATCGTGCAGGACAAGAACTCACTGGACTGCTGAGAAAATATGTTTTTCACTTCAGTAACTCATATTCACCACTGCCCTTTTGCACCTTGCTCTAAAAGCTCCTATGGGCTTTCAGTTTAGGAAGTTTGAAGCAATCCCGACCTCCTTACACACACACACACACACACACACACACACACACACACACACACACACATGCTTCTCCTCTGCCTCTCTCTCTACTAACGCCCTCCTCCCAGCTTGAGACCATAAGAGACAGACATACACTCTTACTCTCACATAGTACTTCTGCTCGCATGCACACACACTCTCACACACACACACACACACACACACTTATGCACATGCCTCAAGTGGAACCAGCCGACAGTGCTGCACAGTAGAGAGGCAACGGTGTGTGATTGAGAGGAGGGGGGGAAGTGGAGAGAGACAGAGAGCGACGTCCTGTACCTCCTGCCCACCAGAGGAAAGCACCAGTTTGGAGATGTTGCATGAGGTCAGTTGTTCCAAGTGAGGACCTTCTTATCAGACCATGGAAGCCACCAAGAGGAGATAGAAGAGCAAGTGAAGAGGCAAACCTCCCTGCTGGCTGAGCTGGAGCGCAGACTTTCATTTCAAGGATTACAGGACACTTCATGTCTGTCATGGTGACATCCTGCATGACCGTCTCTTGTTGACAGGAGCCTCTCTGTTTCTTGGATTTCCCAGGGACCAAAGTTTGTTTTCTGAGCAAAGTGTGTGACTGAGGTGCGAAGAGGCAGGAAACATGTCAAACGGACGTTTCAGTCTCATGTTGAGGGGGGTCTGGCTGCTCTGGATCTGGCAAGGTGAGTCCACATTGCAGGAAGACTTGTTAATGAACTGTCCAAACACATTTTGGAGATTGTGTTTTTTTAATTTCTCACAATGATCCACAGATTTCGGTTCGGTTTCGTGAGCTTGTCTGATCAGATTTATGTACATATGTGTGTGTCAGACCCATTTTCAAACTTAAATTAAATCAATATCGTCTTAACAAGATTAATCTGAGAAACACTCATCTGTATTACAGAGTTGTGCAAATACATTGCAGAACAAGAACCCTAAATGTAGTTTACTATTTTAATTGATATGAGAAAGGTTCAGATATGGAGGAGAATACTGGTTTCTGAACATCATATATCATATGCTTTATTTCTTATTAATATTTAAATGACAAACATCATGGTGTATGTATAATGTGTAAATTGGCAATAAAATAAATGGAAATTCATAATCAAGCGTATGGCTGGAGAACAGCTGGAGAAATAAACTGTGTCCTACCACACTAATTGCTGTAATTATTTCCTTAAACTTATTTCCACAGTTTCATTTACAGTAATTGTGTTTGGTGACTTCTGGAAGTCTTTAGCTGCCTGACAAGTGCTTGAATATTTCTCTCCAAAAGCTGTGTGGAATCATTGACTTCTGAGTAAATCTTGTTCACAGAATTGAATCTAAAGTGATCGTAGCAGATTTCCTCCTATAATCCAAATCTTTTTCAGTATGAAAACAATCAGATAAAAGCTCTCTCATGTGAGAAATCAGCTGGACCCTCTGGGATTTGGCTCAAAGAACCACGACGATACAGAGTCAAACCCATGGTTACAAGGAAGTAATTACGTAATTTGTCGCAAATTAATTTTTTCAAAGTTCAGCAGCACAAAGTAAAAACACTGCGGATGTTCGCCTCATGAATAGCCGGTCTGTGTTCCCTCTCTGCTTCTCTGTGTGTCTTCAAAGCTTCCGTCGGTCTGTTTCAGCTCTGAGCCTTTAAACAATGGTTCCCTCGAGCAGAGAAGCGTGGCCCTGGAACTAATGTTGCCATTATGTTAATGGCTAGAATAACAGGAGACAGCCATTAGTGACACTACCTCAGGCTGCTGTGCACAGATGATTGTCAAGCCGCGGGCAGCCTTGTGCTGTGTTTTGACCATCAGGGCTGGTTATGGTGACGAGCATCAGCAGACAGACAGGAGGAGGAATCTGCCCTGTTAGGCAGACTGGTAAAGTTTTTTTAGTGTTTTTTTTCTTTAACTGCTCATGTCTCGTAGAGGAGACAGGCAAGGCCGAGTCGCTGGCCCTAGAAGTAGAACGCATCCAGTGGAATTGTTTGGGATGTAAAACGTGTCTTCAAGGGAATTTTGACAGGTGTAATGTCCTTTCTGTGTTTCTGGTGGCTTCTGGTTCTTTGCCAAGCTCCTTGTGAACTCACACTTAAATCTAAAAAACAGCTCCTCAAGTGATCCTTCTGGAAAAGACAAAAGTAACCAATTCGCTGTATGAAAGAGTCCACGGCAAATATTTGAATGAGGTCTGATGGAATGGGCACATGACGTGATCCAACCTCACAATCTGACCATTTAGTATGAACAGAAATAACATTTATTTAAATCAAATATTGGATGCATTATTGCTGTTTTCCGCTGAAACACTCCTGCTCTGACATGGAACTTTCCATGTAAAACAGCCACCGACCGAATCTGCCAAAACGTCTCTAAACCGAGCTTTTGGACCAAGGTGTGAGCGATGTAATTTCATCTCGAAAACATAAATGTACCATCAACATCTTTGTCAGCGGCAAGTGAAAAGTAAATAATATGCTATGATGTGACAGATAATTGCCTGAAATAGAAGTTGACACACGGAATCATAGGTAAACTCAACAAATGTTGACCCCATGTCTACGACCTTTGCCAGCTCCAGTGAATACTCCACCTCCTCTGGGGATCACTGAAGTCTCAATTAGACCTGACATTGCTTTTCTCCAGTGTGGAATGAACTAGTAAACGTGATCAAAAACAGGGCAAAAACACATAAATTTACATGACAGATATTTCATTTAATTGAACCGTCGTTGGTTTTCGTGCACAGGAGCCCGAGTTCACTGACCACAGAGAAACTGGCGGCAGTTTCAGGGCAAAGTTTCAGGGATCCACAGGGCAAAACCCCTGTAGATCCCTTAACTAAATAAACAAGTCCGCTGCATTAACCAGCTTACAGCGTGATGAAAAGACAACAGTAGTCACCCGTGGGCTGCCCCGCAGACAGAGGGATACTCCTGGATCAGGACACGTTGGGTTAGAGCCAAAGAATGACCGAGGACATAGGGGGGAGTCACAGTTAAAATAACACAACATATGATGCTTTTTGAGAAAAAGAAATCCACTTAACCTTTAGCCAACAGTAGCAGGAAGGAAAAGAGATGGAGACAGGCAGCGAGCCAGTGAAATCAAGAAATGCTTTGATCTCCTTAAACTGAGTAGTAACTTGTACAGTAAGTAATTATATTCCCATAGTCATTGAATATATTACAGTTACTGCAGCAGACGATGTGGAGTTGACTTGTTTGTGGTCCCATGGGGAGTTTAATGGCGGGGGCATGATGATGATGGAGAATCTCTGTGCGGAGTTGACTGGGTGAAGTTCAGAGGGATTCAGTCAGCCTCTACCAGAACATGAGAAATGTGTCCCTGTATTCAAATGATTTGCAGACTGTTGCTGGTTACTGGTGTCTTTGAGCGTGTTGGTTTGGTCAGGACTAACTGTTGATGTGATCATAACTCCCAGCAGCAGCCTGGGTAATTGTTAAATCATCTTGTGTTTTAGACACAGAACGTGTGACTCGATCAGAGCTGTTTAAAGGCAGCAGACGCAGTTGAGCTAAATAATTCAAGTAATGAAAAAATTTAATTTTCGGATCATTTTGAGCAGAAATAATTCTGAGCTGGTCCATGAATCATCATCACTGATGATTCACTGACGGTTATCTGTCAATTGACAGTTTGAAAAATGTTCTTTCCGTCTCTTAAGATGAAAGATTAACCTTCCCACTAAATAGCTAGCTAACAGTTTCTTTATGAGCAGGAACAATTATTGGATATTATTGGATAATCCGTGTTTCTCCTCATAATACGTCCAACATTAACACACATTAGTACAGCTGGAAACTAAAAAAAATACATAATTTGTCATCATATAATTTATATCCAATATCTCCTATGACAAGAATAGACAATGTGCAGCTGGTCATTTCTCATGATGGATTGAGGATTAAACTGTCAGAAAAGTAGATTCTGTAAGAGAGAAAACCTGCTCCATCCATATGTGGGAGGTGAAAGATTTTCCCTACTGGACACTTTAAAGAGGCCACATGATGAATATTGGAAGTGGAAGAAAACATAGGATGAGAAAGAAGAGCAAAAGGAATTCCTGCTGCATAGATTATTTATTTTTTTACAGAGGTCACATGTAACGAGTTATGACATCATCAGTCACAAGACCAAAAGTCTGAGAATCGGGTTTTATGAATGAATCTCAGCTGCTGTAGCATGCAACAACTAAACACACGTCATTCCTTCAACTAATTATATGTAGATCATCATCATCAGCCTCTTTCACCTCACTGTCCACAGACAGACAGACAGCAACTTCACTACTATGAAACAGGTAAACACACAGAAGTCAGATGAAGTTCTATTAAACACCGAAATCGATTAATGGACGCAGTTCTGAAGATGATGAAGACGTATCTCTGTAATTAACAAGACATATGGACCTAAGCGCCAAGATATTCCCCCTGAGCACTGAACTAAAAGTGCCTGGGTCTGATTCTTGTTTGTACAGGATACGTGAAGAGCTGCTGTGTGTATGTATGTGTATGTATGCATGTATGTGTGTGTGTGTGTGTGTGTGTGTGTGTGTGTGTGTGTGTGTGTGTGTGTGTGTGTGTGTGTGTGTGTATTTGTTGGGGGGGTGGGGGGGGGGGGGCAAAACCGTAATCAGAAATGCAAGCAAACAAACAGTGAGCAGCCTGGAGGTCCTTTATAAATGGCATTCCTTCCCTTCTGCAGTATAAATCAATGTGTGCAGTGTGTTTTCTGCTGAACGTATGTGTCGGGGCAGGATGAATATGGGGGCTGTAAAAACAGGTCGGTTTCTTTGGCTGGCCATCAGACGGATTAGCCCGTCGTGGTGGTGGTGACAGACTGACCCCGCAGACCACACTGTCAGTCATTCACAGATGGGCTACTACACTGCCCCATGTGGGAGCACAATGGTACTGCATAACGAGCCTGATGCTCAGCTACTAGCTACTGCTCAGCTATCAGTCACTGCAGCACACAGAGAGAAAAGTAGATTTACACCACACATGCAGGTGCATTCCACCTGTATGAAAGAGGGGAAGTGATGGGTCGATCTTGCTGTCAATCACATATCAATGATGATCCGTTTGAGCTATGTTAGCCATCACATGTAGCAAATCACACATTGGTTCTAAACTATTTTTGTTCATCATCTCCTGCTTGCTCAATTCATGGCCAACATATAACCATTCACACTCACATTCACACCTATGGGGCAATTTAGAGTAACCTGGCATTGGAGGAAGTCGGAGTACCTTGAGATAACGGATGCGGACACAAGGAAAGCATGCAAACTCCATGAACAAAAATACGTGTTTTGACTTTGTATTGAGTCTGACAGTTTACTTCCATCTGTCACATACATTTTTTTCATTGAACATGACACATAATATTTCGTGAATGTTCTATGAAGGTTATAAGCTGCTTCTGCCCCCAACTTATTTGTTGTGTAACTCCTTATTATTGCACTTACGCATGTGTTGCCCATTGTTAGTATCAATCTTACCATAAACCTCACTGATCATATTCATCATGTAGGCTAAGCAGATGAAATTCTTCTAACATATAAAATCCATTATGAAACTGGAACTAAGTATTTAAAATGGAACTGAATCAGACTCAGATGCTCGAAGCACTTAGGTGTGACATTTCCTGACTGCATCGGGAGGAAGTTTACAGGCTGTAGTGGAAAAAATAAATCAGTGGGAACCGATGTAGGCGAACTGACATTTAACTAGATGGGGCCTGGATATTATGTATTACAACATCGCTTCTCTTGTGGTTGGAATAGACTTTTGTTGAAGAATACGTTAAAACCTCACGATGAGCAATTTTGTTTTACTAAGCTCTGTTTTTATGGTGCTCTTTTAGTAAATGCAACCATATGCCCAACTGGAATGAGATCCGAGAGGGGGAAAGGGGCTGAATGACAAGTGACCTCAAGAAACACTCTATAGAAATACTTTGGCAAAAACAGAAACTCAAATATAGCAACCCGAATGACTCCACACCGCATACAGTGACTCTCTGTCCATTCATTGCACCGTGTGAGTGACCATGAAGGCAACTTGTTGCATACAGCTACAAAAGGGCGGAGAATGTGAAACAGATCAATTTAATGACGTGAAAAGAGCAGGAAATTAATTGATACTGCCTATTACCATTTCTGCTGTGAGTTCTCCCGTGGGAGTTCAGCTGTGTCTGATCTACTGGGTTTCAGCGAACGCAAACACCCTGCATGAAATATGTTTTAATGCATGTGTAAAGCACGTGAAAGGAAAAAGGTGTGTGCGTGTGTGTGTGTGTGTGTGTGTGGTGTGTGTGTGTGTTGTGTGTGTGTGTGTGTATCAGGTGGAAAGTTGCTAGCAAAGCTATACGACTGAGCTGCAAGTCTGTGGTTGCTGTGGTCGGCACACAGGAGTCGGACTAGGAATCCAGGGCATAGAAAATATCCTTCCTGACCACTAACTCAACTAGCTCAATACATGTAAACTTCAGAGAAGTATCTTTGTAGAGAATCTCGCAGAGAAGTTAAAATCACACATTTTGCTTTTCAAAGTCCTCATTGTTTACTTGAGCTCCTATCTGCTCCCTCACAAGAGGAAAAGCAGATCTGCTGCTCCTCTGGGATGTCTACAGTTGATACTTCATAAAACGCAACTGGAGGCCCGACAGGTGAAGGCCTCCCTGCGTGCGTCGAGTGTGCTGAGATTACGCACATAAAGCTGCCGGACACAGGACGACCCTGAGAGTGCTGTGAAACGGAGAAGGAATCCAAGAGCTATCAGAGAACAAAGGCGAACAGAAACTAGAAACAGAGCACTAAAAAGAAAACCTGACCTGAATAGAAACGAGTGCACGAACAGAGATGGTGGTAGATTACGTACGCATATCAGAGCTTTTTACTGTATGGGATGGATTTTAAATGCATCTTTATTACTGAAATCATTGTTTTTGTCCATCGCTGAGCTGCCTGTTTCTGGCCCACTGACTTATCTCACATACTGGAGCTGATTCCATTTGCAGTCCACGGCACATATTTACTCCTGAGAACGCAGAGATTCTGTGCTAACATTGTGGTTATTAAGTAGTAAAACTCCAAGTAAGACCTTAACAAAACAGGGTGAACTATTCCCCCTTAAAACTTTATTGGTACAAAGTAAATAAAACACTTCATGTACTTTAACATGTAATACGATTAAACAAACACATTGGAGACCATGTGAAACTCTTCATGTTTCAAGCTGCAACAGCAGCGTAGACCAGAACATGTGTGTGTGTGTGTGTGTGTGTGTGTGTGTGTGTGTGTGTCCCTGATTAAGATACAAGGAATTTTTAACAATAATAATATAACAATTATCCCATAACTAATTCCAATCCACCATGAATGGAAAAGCCACATATTTTGCAAAATGTTTCAATGTTTCAGACAAATGAAGAATGTATGTGTGTGACTCACCAGAATATTAAAACATTCATTCATGCAGTTTGGCTGGCTGGGCCCTTGCTCCCTGTAGTGACGCCTTCATACTCATTCACCCTCTTGAGGGTGAAGTTCATTCAGGCTAACAGGATCTTTTAACACATTATGGTTTAAAGGAAAAATGGCCGTTATTTGCACTAACACAGATGAAATGTCAAACTTTATATATTCTTGTTGAATCACAGATTTATCTAACTACATTAACGTATATTTTTTCCACGCGTACACACACACTTCCTGCCTCTCTGCGAAACCAAAGTGATGAATGCGCGTTACGGCTGCAGGCTGATTGGAGTGACAAGCCAAAACCTTGTGAACCATGGCCAGAATCACTGACTCATAGCTATATATGGCTGCTAGAACACCTACTAACCACTTGGAACATGGAAAACGTACCAGCATTACAGATCTGAAACAGCCTAGAGGCAACCAGAACTGCATATCTATTATTTAGGCTCAGAATTCGGTTCTGATTAATTTTCTGTTTCCTCCAAAATGGTAAATGACACGTACTGGTCTTTCCCCAACTCTGCAGGTGTGGTTGTGGCAGGAAGTGGGAGTAAACTATGGGAGGTGCCCAGAGCCTCCAACCTGACTGACAGCCTGCATTGGGAGCCCCATTGTCAGTACCGCCCCCCGACAGGACAGAGTGAGAATCACAGCGGACATCCCTCCAAAAATGGATGGCACCTGGGTGTCAACAAGGTACATTTTATATGAGTCCACGGCAGTTAAACATGACAAGTCCAAGGATCGTTACACACAAGTCAGAAACGTCACCTGTTTCTTAGACAAATAGTTCAAACTTCGATTCAGCTTTCCATGGTTCCATGGTTCATCTTAGCTGTCGCTTCAACTCAAATGTGTCAAACTCATTTTGAAGAAGTTAGTTCCCAGGTTACTGAAACTGTGAGATAGGAAACAAAAGTTGAAACTGATGTATTGCAAATGAACCTGGGGTCCAGATCTTCATCCAGATTGGTCTGTTTTACACATGCAAACACATTAGTCTGGAGAACCAGACCCACCTACAGTACAGACAGATGTAAACCTGCAGATGGGGTCTGGAGGTACAGGCTAACACACCATCGCCCTCTCCCCGTGTTCAGATGTGAAGTTCGCCCAGGTCCAGAGTTCCTCACTCGCTCCTACACCTTCCACCCCACTCGTCACTTCCAGGCCCTGCAGCATTACTACACGGACAGTGGCTGTGAGAACCCGACCTACTCCCTGATGATCAGGGGCAAGCTTCGCCTGCGACAGGCCACCTGGATCACCAGTGGAGGCACAGAGGGCTGAACACCACCTCAGCAAGGTGGGCATCGTGGTCCACAGCCTGGCAGCCAAGCAAAGGCTGACCTCCAGACTGCCTCCATCCTGCGTGGGTCTAAGTCTGAGTCGTGTGGTTCCGGGGAAACTGCATGAGCTGTTCAACACCCCGGGCAGGGAGGGCATGCCTGGTTGCAATGGGTTTCTCTATGATGGAGATGGACCTGATACGGGTGGAAACACACCATCACAACCATGGAGGGAAGATCCAGGAGCTGTTCTTAGGGGACATACACACCGACTGGGCGCAGAGGACTCATCAACTACGACCTACGGGGTACCAGCAGCCACTGCAGAGCGTCATGGTGAGACATCACAGAGATTTCCAAGGTCACCAGGCTCATTTCAACTGTTTGCGTGAATGCAGACACTGTAAAACTTCCCAATTGACACCTCTTTTTGATTTCAGATTTACAAGACAAGACTTTTTTTATTTTGCCTGCATAGACTAGAGTAGAGTGCATCATACTGTTCCTGAAATGCTTACATGTAATATTGACTGCAACCAGCAGCTGACGTCTTCATCTGGTCTTCTCTGATCTCTGCAACTGATGTGGGGAATGTTTTGTGTTTGTCCTCAGACCTGTTGGTTGAGCCACTCAGCTGGAGATTTCAATGAATAAGTAACTGAATAAGGCTCATGAAGTAATCATACAATGAAAAATGCCACATGTCTATATATTCTACAAAGCCTGTCAGCTCTACGAAAATATCAAAACGTAAATCAAAAATCTAAATTTTGAATCCAACACAATCAATAGTTGCACCCAATAATAATAACTTAATGTTCTTTTTTTCTTTTCAGCATCACATCCACCCCTGCCCAGTTTGCGCCCCTGGTGTACCGCTCCACAGAACAACGCCCCCCAGTGTTTCCCCGCAGCCCTGCAGTCCCCTCTTTCCCTGGCCGGCCACTGGGTCAGCCAGCAGTGTGAAACCCGTCCCGCTGTTCTGTTCCTCACCCGGGAATTCACTTTTGATCTGAATCAGAATGTGTGGGAAGGCACCTATCGGCACTACTCAGACCCTGGGTGCTCTCAGCCCACATTCACTCTGCGAGCCTCGGGTCACTACGCTCAAGGAAATCCCTCCGTCAAGGTGTCAGGTGCCACCCGAGTTTGTCTTCAAGGTCACACAGGTGAGAGTCACTGCTGTAGAGGAGCCTACAGCTAAGCTGCTGAACAGGTCAAGACCCGGGAAGTGCGGTCAAACAGGAGGATGGGAGGTTGGCGTGGAGCAGGATGTAACCACCACAGATGGATGCACAGTGCTGGGCATTAAGCTGCCACATAAAGAGTATGAGCTCTTCAAGACTGAGCTGAACCACAGGAAACACCCGCTGCTACTCATTGAGAGAGGCCGACCGACGGGTCAAGTCCTGACCGACCGCAGAGAAGACCCACTTCCTTCAGGCTCCCCTGGTACAATGCAATGGCAGGGAAACTCAGCCTTCTGATCGCTACGACTCAGCTTTCAGCAGTAAGCAGGTTCAGTTAGACACCAGCGGAACACAGAGGCTGTCACAGCTGGTGTTACTGGTGCTGGAACCGCTCTCAGCTGCATCTGTGTTCATTAGAGATGCTGTTCAGAGACTCAGCCCGAAATCATTGATAGACATTGTTTTTCAGGCAGCTTTCCTTCACCCTCCTTCAGCCTGACGGTGACCAACCAAAATCATGAGACATTCCAGGAGATCTGAATACTTTTTTGTTGTTTATTGCCAGCTGGCTTTCAGATGCTGCCTGTAGATACATTTAAGAAATGTATAAGAAATGTATATAAATCACCAGTATATACATAAGTCATCATTTCAGTAAAATGTAAAATGTTTATTACTGATAAATTACCTTTTCATACCACTTCAAAACGGCTTCTTGTGATGCCATTTTCTTTTCAAAGCAATGTCAGTGTAGAAATGTAGATCAGTGATTTCCACATCAAAACCGAAGCCATGGACATTCCTGCACAAGTCCAACACAGCTTCTTCCCTGCCAAAATGCAGCATAACTAATGCACTTTGCAAAGAACATTTCTCTGCAGCCAAAAAGTAGGAACAATTGTAATCACCACTATTGCTCCCAACCCTCAATAGTTGAATGCCACTGTGGCGTGAGATGTTGCTTTCTCCGTTAAAGTGTATTATTAGACTGCTGTCTCTCAGCAGCCAACCTAAACAAATCAAATGAATATTTATTTCATCAGTATGTAACTGGTCTTCGATGTTGATCTAATATGTTAGTTCTGCCATCAAGAAGTGATTATTTTCTATGTTTAATAAACATGGCTTTCCATAACTTCCTGTGTTTGATTACTTCTAGACGCCATTATGTAGGTGTGTTTGTAAGAGACGTTGAACTGTTTAACTGTCTATATGGTGACAGGGCAGGAAAGCTGTTAAAATCTTGGATTGTTTAGAAAGGAACTAAAAGGAGCAGCTGTTCATTTTGTCTCAATAGTATAGAGCAATTTAATGCAATTTAATATCATGGTTCATGAGAGTCATAAAAAATGAAAGAATTTAATAATAAATTTAATCTCAACTCAATCTTGCCTTTTTATGGCTAAAAGTGAAGAAATGCCTGTTTAGAATAAGGAACAGTGCAAAGAAAATACGGAAAGGCGGAGACCAAAAAGGTCAACTAAAGATCAACTAAAGGTCAGCTGGTGACAACCCCAAACCCAGGTTAGTGCTGTATAACACTACTTAACACTACTGATCAACCATTAGACTTGTTAACTGCTCTCAGTATTTAGGGTTGTGGAACTTAATAAATTCAACACCAATTAATTTGATGAGTGTTTTTAAAAGAAGTATCTGTATCAAACCTCTTAACTGTTGCTCTTCTGTGCTTTCTTTGCTCATTTAATGATGGGTAAATGGAATATCATTGGTTTGTGGACAAAACAACACACCGGTATTTGTAGATTTGAAATCTATCAATCAAAATCTGTCACAATTTTTTGCCTTAGACAGACAACACAGAAATTAAGTGAGAAAATTAGTGACATTTGATTAAAAAACTAAGCCTAGTTTTCAACTGAGATTAGTGAAGATGTAAGTGAGGAGGAAAACAGTGAGTTTGCCAGACTTTTCTTGTTCCCTGAAGACAATGAATTGCTTTTGCTTACTCCACCTCAAATTCTGCATTAAGTTGTATTCTTTTTTACTGTGCAAAAAAACAAGTGTCCTTCTGTCTGTGCCCCAAAAAATGCAGCTGGGTGAATGTTTGTTTTTGCAGCAGTCCACATATCTACGTTATCCAAATCTGGTCACATGTCCAAAAAACAAAATGGGGGGGACTGGCCAAACTCAAGGTTTCAAAACAGCAGTCCACCTGATGGGCAATGTCAGGGTGGTCACCTGGGGTGTTTTATGGAGTAAAAAAATATGTTTACTTGTTAAATGCCCCAAAGAATTTGCCTGCACACATAAACTTGGACAGTGTAGCATCACAGTGGAATGAGGATTTTGGTCTTCTCCCTCATACTGTTTACTGATTCAAAGCCCAGATAGTGGTTGGGCTGGTTTGATAAATGTCATATGGCTCACACATTACAAAAGACATTCCAGTGCTGATGCAAGACAAACACACAGATTACCAAACTGGATGCAGAGCCCGCCAGCCAACACAACTGATTTTGCTGTTCTGCGACGGTTAATGAAGCGAGAGGTGGTGCAATGATAACAGAGGTGCAGATACATCCACGCATTTCCAGATTTCCTGTGCAAGAACTGCACAAGCCAAGCAGTATTTTGAAAAGAAATATGTTCCACTCGGGAAGTCTCGACCTGCTTCAACAAACAGCTCAGTCTGGCTGCTGATGATAAGCTAGCATCTTTGTAATCTATTTTAGGTTCTTATATCGTATTACACATTTAAAACATTTTTGGTAATTTCTCATGTGATTTATCTGTTTTCCTGTATGTAAATCTTACAGGATAACTATGACTTTTAACTCATCAGTACAATCAATACAAGTATTAAAATGTATTTTACAGTAAAATGCATGTAATGTATCTGTATTTATCATTATCTCTACTCTCCATGATCAGATAGAGTCACATCTATAACAACCACCGATCACTAGTCTGATATCATTCATTCTTTTAAGTCCTGTCTGCTGAGGATTCTTTCTGATTGTGTGATGATTTGACAAACAACCGATGTAACTTCCCAGTATGTTCATGGTCGTCTGTGAGACCTGTGTGAATACAAATAGATAGAATATACAGACACACACCACAGTGGTGAGAGTGAACCGACAACACTGGACAGGACAGGAGGACTGAGTCTCCTCCGGTGTGGAGGTGGATGGTTCACGACCAGTGGACGTCATATCTAGGGTCGACGTCATAGAATGAAAACAAGTGACGTTGTTGAAAGAGGGATTTGACCGACTAGTAACGTTTAGCTAAGTTAGCTAGCGAGTTAGCTTCTTACCGATGGAGGAGAAAAGTCGCCATTTCCGTGTGTTTTGATGCCAAGGAAATCCTTTCTAGGATTCCATCTATCATCTTCTTCTCCAATATTGACTGTGGTTTCTGTTCTTCTCCGGTCCTTCTACCTCTGTGATTCATAACTCCGGGGCTGTGAAGCTGCTGCTGCAGGACTTACAGACTCCTTCTGTTCCATCACAGAGACCGTATCTGACAGTTCACAATGTACCGATCACTATCGACTTGGACATGAAAACATCAACACACTGAACCCGTCAGAAAATATAGAATAATTAATTCACACGATATATTGTATTTTTCAGGAAAAGCTACACTTTCATTCTGTGCACCTCTAAAACTCACTGTGGACGTATTATCTTTTAAAAACAGAGCTTTTAATAAAAATGCCACATACCCCCTTCTTTAACAATTTTATTTCATGTCTTTTCACTTTATTTTATTTTACTTTTTTTACATGCAGTATGTGGTAGGTTGCTGACATAAAGCACTCTATCGTAAATTCGATTTTTTTTGTCTTATATAACAGATATACAGCAAAACTGGAGCTTAGCCAATTGATTCAAGTTGTGAGGTTGATGCCAGCTGAAATCAAATGTGCTTATATAATTTTTGTCCACCTGGGGAATGTAAAAGTAAAAGTAAAAGGTTCCCTCAGGTTTGGGTCTGTCATGTGTCTCTGCCACCTCCCGGGGGATCATTATCTGGATCTGTGGCTGCTAAATGTTTCACTGTGTCTTTAAGCATTCGTCAGCTTTGTCTGGTTGCTGTTGGATGCTGGATCACATCGATCTTCAGGGTTTGTAGAGACACCTTCCAGCTGATGACAAGTCTGTGAGTGAACCAAAACAGTGATGAAAGATCTAAAACCGCTAAAATTCAAAGTATCGATTGCAGCCGTATTGAAAACAGTTCAGGGGCTTGTAAAGACATCGTTCATTTGCTTTGACTCGCATGCCAGGTTTAAAAATGCCCAAATTAATGGATAAATGATGAATGCAAAAGACTGACGGACAAAGAGGGAGGTGGTTCCTTTCAGAGCCTCCATATTGTTCCGATTAACTCTGCAAGAATGGCAATGGCAGCTGCTCTCCCCATGAGGTCATCCCTCAGGCTTGGATGTGGAACATCAGACTGGAACTCCACAAGACAAAAAAATTAGAGCATAGATTGGAGAAAGAAGAATTTAGTGTGGATAAGTAGTGTTTCTCTGGACCAGAATGTGCAGATTCTGTCAGTCGGTGGACTCTCAAACTGGATCCTCCCTGGGTTCACGTTGCAGACAGCTGTTGATGACTGAGAGGAGCAAAGATTTCATTGTCTGTTTGTGGTTTCAGTTGTGCGCCAGACAGTAGAAAGACTGTCGAGGCAGGAAGGAGTGCAGAGAAGGCCTGTTAGCAATCAGACCCACTGACTTATTGAATGCATCCATTTATCTTCACAGAGAAAAGACATGGAACACAGACCTGATTCCATTTGCAATGTAAAAATTTAAAGAGATTTAAAGCTGGTTACCTTGAACAAAAACACTTTGTTTCCTTTACGTTAGAGACTTTTATCAGACCTATCGGCGACACTGAATTCACCTGGTGTCATGATGCAAATTCAAACAAAATCTGCAGATTGATGCGGGAGAAATATCATTAATCTTTGGAAATAATCTTTTTTTCACTAAATTAAGAACAAAACAATAGTGCTCCAACATAATCAAATATGAGATAATCCCAACGGCATCAAAGCCAAAGCATGACAGTCCAACAATGATTAAACTGCATCTGCACAAAATCTGTCTGACTGCTTCTTAAAAATCAAAATACTGTAGCACCAAATGAGGCTTGAATTTTATAATGAAATCCACACTTTGACAAATAAATAAGACAGGATTTTAGACATTAGTGGTCTGACCGATGATGAAAACACAAAGTTTGAAAAAAAAAAAAAAAAAGACTAAATCTAAGTTGAACTTATTGAAGAAAAGAAAATGCCACTGCATTATGTAACATAACGATCCTGTTGATATTACTCTTGAGAGTATGTTTCTATAATGTCAGAATGTCGGTTTTCCTTGTGAATTATTAAAAGGAGTTAAACGAAGGGGCTCTGTGCTGCAGACTCGGTTTGATTGTTTTGTTAACTGAGCAGTATGACACAGCATATTTACTGGGGGGCTGGGAATGTCTGGGTCAATGAAGCAGTACAGCTAGAAATTCACACCAGTAGGTAATACAGTGTGTGTGTGTGTGTGTGTGTGTGTTTTTCCATGTGTGCTATCTACTTACCTGACATCCACTAAGGGTCAGTGTGCCACGACACCCTGAAAACAACCACCCCTATCAAATGTCCTACATATGCCAATGGAAGTTCCAGAAGCGAAATGGGCAACAGTTTCTAAATAAATCTGCCTGTCTGTTTCAGACGGCTGCTCTGAGCGGGATCTTTGCACAACCAAGCATTTTAATATGACTTTGGGAAGAATGTTCCTATAGAGCGAGGGAAAAAAAAAACCAACCTTAAGGAGTTTCCTTTCAGCTAAATCAAGTTTCCAAACCACAAATATTTTGGTGGTTTAGTCTGACAAATGTTCTGGTAAGAGAAAGACACAGTACTGCTTTGGACAGAGTTGCAAAAGAAAACCCAGCGGAGGCATGTTTGCTTTTGTTTTTTTCCCTCCTTGCCCATCTCACGCCTTCTCATAAAACTCTTGTGTCAGTACACACTAACAAACACACACACATACACACACACATCACACTCACACACACACACCGTTGAGACGTTGAGATGACATCACTGCATTAGTATGGTCAACTTCCAACCTCTCTCACTCATTCAAATTTAATGCTCTGTTAAAAAAAATCCCATTATTTCTAGGAAATATATGAGCTGCAGCTGCCCCATAAAACAGAACATCAGCCGTAAGTTGAAACAAATGAATTTCTATTGAGAAATATGTCCTCTCGGGTGTGGGACCAATAAGTAAAACAGCGTGTCCACAGAACTGCAACTGCTGCACTGGGCAGGCTGCTTGAACTCACCCCAAAACAAAACAAACAAGCAAACAAACAAAGCTCCTTTCTGTCATGACCATGAGCTATGACAGTTCTTATCCTTTCCAACACACTACAACCCAACACTTGTCTCTTCTCAGCAAATTGGTATGCAAGTACATAAAATAAAATAAATATATACTTAGATTGAATACAAATGTGAAAAGCAACCACTTCCATAAATAATCATTTGTTCGAACGCGAGATAAGTGTGAAAGTGTAAATAAAATCTACGTTAAACACACAGCAAACTCCTGAAAAAAAAAAAAAAAATCATCTTTGTCACATGTAAAAACATTACTGACGAACAGTAATATCAGCAAAGGGCAAGTTTTCAAATATACTTGTTTCCTTTGGGACATATTCCGACAGAAGAATTCCCTGGAGAGTCCTCTGTCAATTCTGGGTGGTTCTCAATCAGGTCATGTTTCTGTTCTGAGGTTAAAATACCACATATGATTGAAAAGGTTATTGGTGTAGAGACCTGCCACAAGTCTTCCTCCTCCAGACGGCGTCATTCCAGCCAGTT
>NW_027614465.1:0-26111 GCF_965212315.1 Lampetra planeri | reverse complement strand
TGAGGAGGGGGACGAGGTGAGGTGATGAGTGAGGAAGGGGACGAGGTGAGGCGATGGGTGAGGAGGGAGACGAGGTGAGGCGATGGGTGAGGAGGGGGACGAGGTGAGGTGATGAGTGAGGAGGGGGACGAGGTGAGGCGATGGGTAAGGAGGGGGACGAGGTGAGGTGATGAGTGAGGAGGGGGACGAGGTGAGGTGATGGGTGAGGAGGGGGACGAGGTGAGGTGATGGTTTAGGTAAGGTGATGGGTGGCGAGGTGATGGGTGAGAAGGTGAGGTGATGGGTGAGGAGAGACAAGGTGAGGTGATGGTTGAGGAGGGTGACGAGGTGAGGTGATGGGTTAGGTGAGGTGATGGGTGGCGAGGTGATGGGTGAGAAGGTGAGGTGATGGGTGAGGAGACGAGGTGAGGCGATGGGTGAGGGGGACGAGGCGAGGTGATGGGTGAGGAGGGGGACGAGGTGAGGCGATGGGTGAGGAGGGGGATGAGGTGAGGTGATGGGGTGAGGAGGGGGACGAGGTGAGGTGATGGGGTGAGGAGGGGGACGAGGTGAGGTGATGGGTGAGGAGGGGGACGAGGTGAGGTGATGGGTGAGGAGGGGGACGAGGTGAGGTGATGGGTGAGGAGGGGGACGAGGTGAGGTGATGGGTGAGGAGGGGGACGAGGTGAGGTGATGAGTGAGGAGGGGGACGAGGTGAGGCGATGGGTGAGGAGGGAGACGAGGTGAGGTGATGGGTGAGGAGGGGGACGAGGTGAGGCGATGGGTGAGGAGGGGGACGAGGTGAGGTGATGAGTGAGGAGGGGGACGAGGTGAGGCGATGGGTGAGGAGGGGGACGAGGTGAGGTGATGAGTGAGGAGGGGGACGAGGTGAGGTGATGGGTTAGGTGAGGTGATGGGTGGCGAGGTGATGGGTGAGAAGGTGAGGAGAGACGAGGTGAGGCGATGGGTGAGGAGGGGGACGAGGTGAGGTGATGGGTGAGGAGGGAGACGAGGTGAGGTGATGGGTGAGGAGGGGGACGAGGTGAGGCGATGGGTGAGGAGGGGGACGAGGTGAGGCGATGGGTGAGGAGGGGGACGAGGTGAGGCGATGGGTGAGGAGGGGGACGAGGTGAGGCGATGGGTGAGGAGGGGGACGAGGTGAGGTGATGGGTGAGGAGGGAGACGAGGTGAGGCGATGGGTGAGGAGGGGGACGAGGTGAGGCGATGGGTGAGGAGGGGGACGAGGTGAGGCGATGGGTGAGGAGGGAGACGAGGTGAGGTGATGGGTGAGGAGGGGGACGAGGTGAGGTGATGGGTGAGGAGGGGGACGAGGTGAGGCGATGGGTGAGGAGGGGGACAAGGTGAGGTGATGGGTGAGGAGGGGGACGAGGTGAGGCGATGGGTGAGGAGGGGGACGAGGTGAAGTGATGGGTGAGGGGGACGAGGTGAGGTGATGGGTGAGGAGGGGGACGAGGTGAGGTGATGGGTGAGGAGGGGGACGAGGTGAGGTGATGAGTGAGGAGGGGGACGAGGTGAGGCGATGGGTGAGGAGGGAGACGAGGTGAGGCGATGGGTGAGGAGGGGGACGAGGTGAGGTGATGAGTGAGGAGGGGGACGAGGTGAGGCGATGGGTAAGGAGGGGGACGAGGTGAGGTGATGAGTGAAAAGGGGGACGAGGTGAGGTGATGGGTGAGGAGGGGGACGAGGTGAGGTGATGGTTTAGGTGAGGTGATGGGTGGCGAGGTGATGGGTGAGAAGGTGAGGTGATGGGTGAGGAGAGACAAGGTGAGGTGATGGTTGAGGAGGGGGACGAGGTGAGGTGATGGGTTAGGTGAGGTGATGGGTGGCGAGGTGATGGGTGAGAAGGTGAGGTAATGGGTGAGGAGAGACGAGGTGAGGCGATGGGTGAGGGGGACGAGGTGAGGTGATGGGTGAGGAGGGGGACGAGGTGAGGCGATGGGTGAGGAGGGGGACGAGGTGAGGCGATGGGTGAGGAGGGGGACG
Organism: Lampetra planeri; assembly: GCF_965212315.1. NCBI lineage: Eukaryota > Metazoa > Chordata > Hyperoartia > Petromyzontiformes > Petromyzontidae > Lampetra > Lampetra planeri. The sequence goes on along the minus strand of NW_027614465.1, from coordinate 24,128 downwards.
AGGTGAGGTGATGGGTGAGGAGGGGGACGAGGTGAGGTGATGGGTGAGGAGGGGGACGAGGTGAGGTGATGGGTGAGGAGGGGGACGAGGTGAGGTGATGGGTGAGGAGGGGGACGAGGTGAGGTGATGAGTGAGGAGGGGGACGAGGTGAGGCGATGGCTGAGGAGGGGGACGAGGTGAGGTGATGAGGGGGACGAGGTGAGGTGATGGGTGAGGAGGGGGACGAGGTGAGGTGATGAGTGAGGAGGGGGACGAGGTGAGGCGATGGGTGAGGAGGGGGACGAGGTGAGGCGATGGGTGAGGAGGGGGACGAGGTGAGGTGATGGGTGAGGAGGGGGACGAGGTGAGGTGATGGGTGAGGAGGGGGACGAGGTGAGGTGATGAGTGAGGAGGAGGACGAGGTGAGGCGATGGGTGAGGAGGGAGACGAGGTGAGGCGATGGGTGAGGAGGGGGACGAGGTGAGGCAATGGGTGAGGAGGGGGACGAGGTGAGGTGATGAGTGAGGAGGGGCACGAGGTGAGGTGATGGGTGAGGAGGGGGACGAGGTGAGGTGATGGTTTAGGTGAGGTCATGGGTGGCGAGGTGATGGGTGAGAAGGTGAGGTGATGGGTGAGGAGAGACAAGGTGAGGTGATGGTTGAGCAGGGGGACGAGGTGAGGTGATGGGTTAGGTGAGGTGATGGGTGGCGAGGTGATGGGTGAGGAGAGACGAGGTGAGGCGATGGGTGAGGAGGGGGACGAGGTGAGGCGATGGGTGAGGAGGGGGACGAGGTGAGGTGATGGGTGAGGAGGGGGACGAGGTGAGGTGATGGGTGAGGAGGGGGACGAGGTGAGGTGATGGGTGAGGAGGGGGACGAGGTGAGGTGATGGGTGAGGAGGGGGACGAGGTGAGGTGATGGGTGAGGAGGGGGACGAGGTGAGGTGATGGGTGAGGAGGGGGACGAGGTGAGGCGATGGGTGAGGAGGGGTACGAGGTGAGGTGATGAGTGAGGAGGGGGACGAGGTGAGGTGATGGGTGAGGAGGGGGACGAGGTGAGGTGATGGTTTAGGTGAGGTCATGGGTGGCGAGGTGATGGGTGAGAAGGTGAGGTGATGGGTGAGGAGAGACAAGGTGAGGTGATGGTTGAGGAGGAGGACGAGGTGAGGTGATGGGTTAGGTGAGGTGATGGGTGAGACGGTGAGGTGATGGGTGAGAAGAGACGAGGTGAGGCGATGGGTGAGGAGGGGGACGAGGTGAGGCGATGGGTGAGGAGGGGGACGAGGTGAGGCGATGAGTGAGCAGGGGGACGAGGTGAGGCGATGGGTGAGGAGGGAGACAAGGTGAGGCGATGGGTGAGGAGGGGGACGAGGTGAGGTGATGAGTGAGGAGGGGGACGAGGTGAGGCGATGGATGAGGAGGGGGACGAGGTGAGGTGATGAGTGAGGAGGGGGACGAGGTGAGGTGATGGGTGAGGAGGGGGACGAGGTGAGGTGATGGTTTAGGTGAGGTGATGGGTGGCGAGGTGATGGGTGAGAAGGTGAGGTGATGGGTGAGGAGAGACAAGGTGAGGTGATGGTTGAGAAGGGGGACGAGGTGAGGTGATGGGTTAGGTGAGGTGATGGGTGGCGAGGTGATGGGTGAGAAGGTGAGGAGAGACAAGGTGAGGTGATGGTTGAGAAGGGGGACGAGGTGAGGTGATGGGTTAGGTGAGGTGATGGGTGGCGAGGTGATGGGTGAGAAGGTGAGGTGATGGGTGAGGAGAGACGAGGTGAGGCGATGGGTGAGGAGGGGGACGAGGTGAGGTGATGGGTGAGGAGGGAGACGAGGTGAGGCGATGGGTGAGGAGGGGGACGAGGTGAGGCGATGGGTGAGGAGGGGGACGAGGTGAGGCGATGAGTGAGCAGGGGGACGAGGTGAGGCGATGGGTGAGGAGGGAGACAAGGTGAGGCGATGGGTGAGGAGGGGGACGAGGTGAGGTGATGAGTGAGGAGGGGGACGAGGTGAGGCGATGGATGAGGAGGGGGACGAGGTGAGGTGATGAGTGAGGAGGTGGACGAGGTGAGGTGATGGGTGAGGAGGGGGACGAGGTGAGGTGATGGTTTAGGTGAGGTGATGGGTGGCGAGGTGATGGGTGAGAAGGTGAGGTGATGGGTGAGGAGAGACAAGGTGAGGTGATGGTTGAGAAGGGGGACGAGGTGAGGTGATGGGTTAGGTGAGGTGATGGGTGGCGAGGTGATGGGTGAGAAGGTGAGGAGAGACAAGGTGAGGTGATGGTTGAGAAGGGGGACGAGGTGAGGTGATGGGTTAGGTGAGGTGATGGGTGGCGAGGTGATGGGTGAGAAGGTGAGGTGATGGGTGAGGAGAGACGAGGTGAGGCGATGGGTGAGGAGGGGGACGAGGTGAGGTGATGGGTGAGGAGGGAGACGAGGTGAGGCGATGGGTGAGGAGGGGGACGAGGTGAGGCGATGGGTGAGGAGGGGGACGAGGTGAGGCGATGGGTGAGGAGGGGGACGAGGTGAGGCGATGGGTGAGGAGGGAGACGAGGTGAGGTGATGGGTGAGGAGGAGGACGAGGTGAGGTGATGGGTGAGGAGGGGGACGAGGTGAGGTGATTTGTGAGGAGGGGGACGAGGTGAGGTGATGGGTGAGGAGGGGGACGAGGTGAGGTGATGGGTGAGGAGGGGGACGAGGTGAGGCGATGGGTGAGGAGGGGGACGAGGTGAGGTGATGAGTGAGGAGGGGGACGAGGTGAGGTGATGGGTGAGGAGGGGGACGAGGTGAGGTGATGAGTGAGGAGGGGGACGAGGTGAGGCGATGGGTGAGGAGGGGGACGAGGTGAGGCGATGGGTGAGGAGGGGGACGAGGTGAGGTGATGAGTGAGGAGGGGGACGAGGTGAGGCGATGGGTGAGGAGGGGGACGAGGTGAGGCGATGGGTGAGGAGGGGGACGAGGTGAGGTGATGAGTGAGGAGGGGGACGAGGTGAGGTGATGGGTGAGGAGGGGGACGAGGTGAGGTGATGGTTTAGGTGAGGTCATGGGTGGCGAGGTGATGGGTGAGAAGGTGAGGTGATGGGTGAGGAGAGACAAGGTGAGGTGATGGTTGAGGAGGGGGACGAGGTGAGGTGATGGGTTAGGTGAGGTGATGGGTGAGACGGTGAGGCGATGGGTGAGGAGAGACGAGGTGAGGCGATGGGTGAGGAGGGGGACGAGGTGAGGCGATGGGTGAGGGGGACGAGGTGAGGCGATGGGTGAGGAGGGGGACGAGGTGAGGTGATGGGTGAAGAGGGGGACGAGGTGAGGTGATGGGTTAGGAGGGGGACGAGGTGAGGTGATGAGTGAGGAGGGGGACGAGGTGAGGCGATGGGTGAGGAGGGGGACGAGGTGAGGCGATGGGTGAAGAGGGGGACGAGGTGAGGTGATGGGTGAGGAGGGGGACGAGGTGAGGTGATGGGTGAGGAGGGGGACGAGGTGAGGTGATGAGTGAGGAGGGGGACGAGGTGAGGCGATGGGTGAGGAGGGAGACGAGGTGAGGCGATGGGTGAGGAGGGGGACGAGGTGAGGTGATGGGTGAAGAGGGGGACGAGGTGAGGCGATGGGTGAGGAGGGGGACGAGGTGAGGTGATGGGTGAGGAGGGGGACGAGGTGAGGTGATGAGTGAGGAGGGGGACGAGGTGAGGCGATGGGTGAGGAGGGGGACGAGGTGAGGCGATGGGTGAGGAGGGGGACGAGGTGAGGTGATGAGTGAGGAGGGGGACGAGGTGAGGTGATGGGTGAGGAGGGGGACGAGGTGAGGTGATGGTTTAGGTGAGGTCATGGGTGGCGAGGTGATGGGTGAGGTGAGGTGATGGGTGAGGAGAGACAAGGTGAGGTGATGGTTGAGGAGGGGGACGAGGTGAGGTGATGGGTTAGGTGAGGTGATGGGTGAGACCGTGAGGCGATGGGTGAGGAGAGACGAGGTGAGGCGATGGGTGAGGAGGGGGACGAGGTGAGGCGATGGGTGAGGAGGGGGACGAGGTGAGGCGATGGGTGAGGAGGGGGACGAGGTGAGGTGATGGGTGAAGAGGGGGACGAGGTGAGGTGATGGGTTAGGAGGGGGACGAGGTGAGGTGATGAGTGAGGAGGGGGACGAGGTGAGGCGATGGGTGAGGAGGGGGACGAGGTGAGGCGATGGGTGAAGAGGGGGACGAGGTGAGGTGATGGGTGAGGAGGGGGACGAGGTGAGGTGATGGGTGAGGAGGGGGACGAGGTGAGGTGATGAGTGAGGAGGGGGACGAGGTGAGGCGATGGGTGAGGAGGGGGACGAGGTGAGGCGATGGGTGAGGAGGGGGACGAGGTGAGGCGATGGGTGAGGAGGGGGACGAGGTGAGGTGATGGGTGAGGAGGGGGACGAGGTGAGGCGATGGGTGAGGAGGGGGACGAGGTGAGGTGATGGGTGAGGAGGGGGACGAGGTGAGGTGATGAGTGAGGAGGGGGACGAGGTGAGGCGATGGGTGAGGAGGGGGACGAGGTGAGGCGATGGGTGAGGAGGGGGACGAGGTGAGGTGATGAGTGAGGAGGGGGACGAGGTGAGGTGATGGGTGAGGAGGGGGACGAGGTGAGGTGATGGTTTAGGTGAGGTCATGGGTGGCGAGGTGATGGGTGAGGTGAGGTGATGGGTGAGGAGAGACAAGGTGAGGTGATGGTTGAGGAGGGGGACGAGGTGAGGTGATGGGTTAGGTGAGGTGATGGGTGAGACGGTGAGGCGATGGGTGAGGAGAGACGAGGTGAGGCGATGGGTGAGGAGGGGGACGAGGTGAGGCGATGGGTGAGGAGGGGGACGAGGTGAGGTGATGGGTGAAGAGGGGGACGAGGTGAGGCGATGGGTGAGGAGGGGGTCGAGGTGAGGTGATGAGTGAGGAGGGGGACGAGCTGAGGTGATGGGTTAGGAGGGGGACGAGGTGAGGTGATGAGTGAGGAGGGGGACGAGGTGAGGCGATGGGTGAGGAGGGGGACGAGGTGAGGTGATGGGTGAGGAGGGGGACGAGGTGAGGTGATGGGTGAGGAGGGGGACGAGGTGAGGTGATGAGTGAGGAGGGGGACGAGGTGAGGCGATGGGTGAGGAGGGGGACGAGGTGAGGCGATGGGTGAGGAGGGAGACGAGGTGAGGTGATGGGTGAGGAGGGGGACGAGGTGAGGTGATGGGTGAGGAGGGGGACGACGTGAGGCGATGGGTGAAAAGGGGGACGAGGTGAGGTGATGGGTGAGGAGGGGGACGAGGTGAGGCGATGGGTGAGGAGGGGGACGAGGTGAGGTGATGGGTGAGGAGGGGGACGAGGTGAGGCGATGGGTGAGGAGGGGGACGAGGTGAGGCGATGGGTGAGGAGGGAGACGAGGTGAGGCGATGGGTGAGGAGGGGGACGAGGTGAGGTGATGGGTGAGGAGGGGGACGAGGTGAGGCGATGGGTGAGTAGGGGGACGAGGTGAGGTGATGGGTGAGGAGGGGGACGAGGTGAGGCGATGGGTGAGGAGGGGGACGAGGTGAGGCGATGGGTGAGGAGGGGGACGAGGTGAGGTGATGAGTGAGGAGGGGGACGAGGTGGGGTGATGGGTGAGGAGGGGGACGAGGTGAGGTGATGGTTTAGGTGAGGTGATGGGTGGCGAGGTGATGGGTGAGAAGGTGAGGTGATGGGTGAGGAGAGACAAGGTGAGGTGATGGTTGAGGAGGGGGACGAGGTGAGGTGATGGGTTAGGTGAGGTGATGGGTGGCGAGGTGATGGGTGAGAAGGTGAGGTGATGGGTGAGGAGAGACGAGGTGAGGCGATGGGTGAGGAGGGGGACGAGGTGAGGCGATGGGTGAGGAGGGAGACGAGGTGAGGCGATGGGTGATGAGGGGGACGAGGTGAGGCGATGGGTGAGGAGGGGGACGAGGTGAGGCGATGGGTGAGGAGGGGGACGAGGTGAGGCGATGGGTGAGAAGGGAGACGAGGTGAGGTGGGGGACGAGGTGAGGTGATGGGTGAGGAGGGGGACGAGGTGAGGCGATGGGTGAGGAGGGGGACGAGGTGAGGCGATGGGTGAGGAGGGAGACGAGGTGAGGCGATGGGTGAGGAGGGGGACGAGGTGAGGCGATGGGTGAGGAGGGGGACGAGGTGAGGCGATGGGTGAGGAGGGGGACGAGGTGAGGTGATGAGTGAGGAGGGGGACGAGGTGAGGTGATGAGTGAGGAGGGGGACGAGGTGAGGTGATGGGTGAGGAGGGGGACGAGGTGAGGTGATGGTTTAGGTGAGGTGATGGGTGGCGAGGTGATGGGTGAGAAGGTGAGGTGATGGGTGAGGAGAGACAAGGTGAGGTGATGGTTGAGGAGGGGGACGAGGTGAGGTGATGGGTTAGGTGAGGTGATGGGTGGCGAGGTGATGGGTGAGAAGGTGAGGTGATGGGTGAGGAGAGACGAGGTGAGGCGATGGGTGAGGAGGGGGACGAGGTGAGGCGATGGGTGAGGAGGGAGACGAGGTGAGGCAATGGGTGAGGAGGGGGACGAGGTGAGGCGATGGGTGAGGAGGGGGACGAGGTGAGGCGATGGGTGAGGAGGGGGACGAGGTGAGGTGATGGGTGAGGAGGGGGACGAGGTGAGGTGATGGGTGAGGAGGGGGACGAGGTGAGGTGATGGGTGAGGAGGGGGACGAGGTGAGGTGATGGGTGAGGAGGGGGACGAGGTGAGGCGATGGGTGAGGAGGGGGACGAGGTGAGGTGATGGGTGAGGAGGGGGACGAGGTGAGGTGATGGGTGAGGAGGGAGACGAGGTGAGGTGATGAGTGAGGAGGGGGACGAGGTGAGGTGATGAGTGAGGAGGGGGACGAGGTGAGGCGATGGGTGAGGAGGGAGACGAGGCGAGGCGATGGGTGAGGAGGGGGACGAGGTGAGGTGATGAGTGAGGAGGGGGACGAGGTGAGGTGATGGGTGAGGAGGGGGACGAGGTGAGGTGATGGGTGAGGAGGGGGACGAGGTGAGGTGATGGTTTAGGTGAGGTGATGGGTGGCGAGGTGATGGGTGGCGAGGTGAGGTGATGGGTGAGGAGAGACAAGGTGAGGTGATGGTTGAGGAGGGGGACGAGGTGAGGTGATGGGTTAGGTGAGGTGATGGGTGGCGAGGTGATGGGTGAGAAGGTGAGGTGATGGGTGAGGAGAGACGAGGTGAGGCGATGGGTGAGGAGGGGGACGAGGTGAGGTGAAGGGTGAGGAGGGAGACGAGGTGAGGCGATGGGTGAGGAGGGGGACGAGGTGAGGCGATGGGTGAGGAGGGGGACGAGGTGAGGCGATGGGTGAGGAGGGAGACGAGGTGAGGCGATGGGTGAGGAGGGGGACGAGGTGAGGCGATGGGTGAGGAGGGGGACGACGTGAGGCGATGGGTGAGGAGGGGGACGAGGTGAGGCGATGGGTGAGGAGGGGGACGAGGTGAGGCGATGGGTGAGGAGGGGGACGAGGTGAGGCGATGGGTGAGGAGGGGGACGAGGTGAGGCGATGGGTGAGGAGGGGGACGAGGTGAGGCGATGGGTGAGGAGGGGGACGAGGTGAGGCGATGGGTGAGGAGGGAGACGAGGTGAGGCGATGGGTGAGGAGGGGGACGAGGTGAGGCGATGGGTGAGGAGGGGGACGAGGTGAGGCGATGGGTGAGTAGGGGGACGAGGTGAGGTGATGGGTGAGGAGGGGGACGAGGTGAGGCGATGGGTGAGGAGGGGGACGAGGTGAGGCGATGGGTGAGGAGGGGGACGAGGTGAGGTGATGAGTGAGGAGGGGGACGAGGTGAGGTGATGAGTGAGGAGGGGGACGAGGTGAGGTGATGGGTGAGGAGGGGGACGAGGTGAGGTGATGGTTTAGGTGAGGTGATGGGTGGCGAGGTGATGGGTGAGAAGGTGAGGTGATGGGTGAGGAGAGACAAGGTGAGGTGATGGTTGAGGAGGGGGACGAGGTGAGGTGATGGGTTAGGTGAGGTGATGGGTGGCGAGGTGATGGGTGAGAAGGTGAAGTGATGGGTGAAGAGAAACGAGGTGAGGCGATGGGTGAGGAGGGGGACGAGGTGAGGCGATGGGTGAGGAGGGAGACGAGGTGAGGCGATGGGTGAGGAGGGGGACGAGGTGAGGCGATGGGTGAGGAGGGGGACGAGGTGAGGCGATGGGTGAGGAGGGGGACGAGGTGAGGCGATGGGTGAGGAGGGAGACGAGGTGAGGTGGGGGACGAGGTGAGGTGATGGGTGAGGAGGGGGACGAGGTGAGGCGATGGGTGAGGAGGGGGACGAGGTGAGGCGATGGGTGAGGAGGGAGACGAGGTGAGGCGATGGGTGAGAAGGGGGACGAGGTGAGGCGATGGGTGAGGAGGGGGACGAGGTGAGGCGATGGGTGAGGAGGGGGACGAGGTGAGGTGATGAGTGAGGAGGGGGACGAGGTGAGGTGATGAGTGAGGAGGGGGACGAGGTGAGGTGATGGGTGAGGAGGGGACGAGGTGAGGTGATGGTTTAGGTGAGGTGATGGGTGGCGAGGTGATGGGTGAGAAGGTGAGGTGATGGGTGAGGAGAGACAAGGTGAGGTGATGGTTGAGGAGGGGGACGAGGTGAGGTGATGGGTTAGGTGAGGTGATGGGTGGCGAGGTGATGGGTGAGAAGGTGAGGTGATGGGTGAGGAGAGACGAGGTGAGGCGATGGGTGAGGAGGGGGACGAGGTGAGGCGATGGGTGAGGAGGGAGACGAGGTGAGGCGATGGGTGAGGAGGGGGACGAGGTGAGGCGATGGGTGAGGAGGGGGACGAGGTGAGGCGATGGGTGAGGAGGGAGACGAGGTGAGGCGATGGGTGAGGAGGGGGACGAGGTGAGGCGATGGGTGAGGAGGGGGACGAGGTGAGGCGATGGGTGAGGAGGGGGACGAGGTGAGGCGATGGGTGAGGAGGGGGACGAGGTGAGGTGATGGGTGAGGAGGGGGACGAGGTGAGGCGATGGGTGAGGAGGGGGATGAGGTGAGGCGATGAGTGAGGAGGGGGACGAGGTGAGGTGATGGGTGAGGAGGGGGACGAGGTGAGGTGATGAGTGAGGAGGGGGACGAGGTGAGGCGATGGGTGAGGAGGGGGACGAGGTGAGGCGATGGGTGAGGAGGGGGACGAGGTGAGGTGATGGGTGAGGAGGGGGACGAGGTGAGGTGATGGGTGAGGAGGGGGACGAGGTGAGGTGATGGGTGAGGAGGGGGACGAGGTGAGGCGATGGGTGAGGAGGGGGACGAGGTGAGGCGATGGGTGAGGAGGGGGACGAGGTGAGGTGATGAGTGAGGAGGGGGACGAGGTGAGGTGATGGGTGAGGAGGGGGACGAGGTGAGGATGGTTTAGGTGAGGTCATGGGTGGCGAGGTGATGGGTGAGAAGGTGAGGTGATGGGTGAGGAGAGACAAGGTGAGGTGATGGTTGAGGAGGGGGACGAGGTGAGGTGATGGGTTAGGTGAGGTGATGGGTGAGAAGGTGAGGTGATGGGTGAGGAGAGACGAGGTGAGGCGATGGGTGAGGAGGGGGACGAGGTGAGGCGATGGGTGAGGAGGGGGACGAGGTGAGGCGATGGGTGAGGAGGGCGACGAGGTGAGGTGATGGGTGAGGAGGGGGACGAGGTGAGGTGATGGGTGAGGAGGGGGACGAGGTGAGGCGATGGGTGAGGAGGGGGATGAGGTGAGGTGATGGGTGAGGAGGGGGACGAGGTGAGGCGATGGGTGAGGAGGGGGACGAGGTGAGGCGATGGGTGAGGAGGGGGACGAGGTGAGGTGATGGGTGAGGAGGGGGACGAGGTGAGGTGATGGGTGAGAAGGTGAGGTGATGGGTGAGGAGAGACGAGGTGAGGCGATGGGTGAGGAGGGGGACGAGGTGAGGCGATGGGTGAGGAGGGGGACGAGGTGAGGCGATGGGTGAGGAGGGCGACGAGGTGAGGTGATGGGTGAGGAGGGGGACGAGGTGAGGTGATGGGTGAGGAGGGGGACGAGGTGAGGCGATGGGTGAGTAGGGGGATGAGGTGAGGTGATGGGTGAGGAGGGGGACGAGGTGAGGTGATGGGTGAGGAGGGGGACGAGGTGAGGCGATGGGTGAGGAGGGAGACGAGGTGAGGCGATGGGTGAGGAGGGGGACGAGGTGAGGTGATGAGTGAGGAGGGGGACGAGGTGAGGTGATGGTTTAGGTGAGGTCATGGGTGGCGAGGTGATGGGTGAGAAGGTGAGGTGATGGGTGAGGAGAGACAAGGTGAGGTGATGGTTGAGGAGCGGGACGAGGTGAGGTGATGGGTTAGGTGAGGTGATGGGTAAGAAGGTGAGTTGATGGGTGAGGAGAGACGAGGTGAGGCGATGGGTGAGGAGGGGGACGAGGCGAGGCGATGGGTGAGGAGGGGGACGAGGTGAGGCGATGGGTGAGGAGGGGGACGAGGTGAGGTGATGGGTGAGGAGGGGGACGAGGTGAGGTGATGGGTGAGGAGGAGGACGAGGTGAGGTGATGGGTGAGGAGGGGGACGAGGTGAGGCGATGGGTGAGGAGGGGGACGAGGTGAGGTGATGAATGAGGAGGGGGACGAGCTGAGGTGATGGGTTAGGAGGGGGACGAGGTGAGGTGATGAGTGAGGAGGGGGACGAGGTGAGGCGATGGGTGAGGAGGGGGATGAGGTGAGGTGGTGGGTGAGGAGGGGGACGAGGTGAGGTGATGGGTGAGGAGGGGGACAAGGTGAGGCGATGGGTGAGGAGGTGGATGAGGTGAGGCGATGGGTGAGGAGGTGGACGAGGTAAGGCGATGGGTGAGGAGGTGGACGAGGTGAGGCGATGGGTGAGGAGGTGGACGAGGTAAGGCGATGGGTGAGGAGGGGGACGAGGTGAGGTGATGGGTGAGGAGGGGGACGAGGTGAGGTGATGGGTGAGGAGGGGGACGAGGTGAGGTGATGAGTGAGGAGGGGGACGAGGTGAGGCGTTGGGTGAGGAGGGAGACGAGGTGAGGCGATGGGTGAGGAGGGGGACGAGGTGAGGCGATGGGTGAGGAGGGGGACGAGGTGAGGTGATGAGTGAGGAGGGGGACGAGGTGAGGCGATGGGTGAGGAGGGGGACGAGGTGAGGTGATGAGTGAGGAGGGGGACGAGGTGAGGTGATGGGTGAGGAGGGGGACGAGGTGAGGTGATGGTTTAGGTGAGGTGATGGGTGGCGAGGTGATGGGTGAGAAGGTGAGGTGATGGGTGAGGAGAGACAAGGTGAGGTGATGGTTGAGGAGGGGGACGAGGTGAGGTGATGGGTTAGGTGAGGTGATGGGTGGCGAGGTGATGGGTGAGAAGGTGAGGTGATGGGTGAGGAGAGACGAGGTGAGGCGATGGGTGAGGAGGGGGACGAGGTGAGGTGATGGGTGAGGAGGGAGACGAGGTGAGGCGATGGGTGAGGAGGGGGACGAGGTGAGGCGATGGGTGAGGAGGGGGACGAGGTGAGGCAATGGGTGAGGAGGGAGACGAGGTGAGGCGATGGGTGAGGAGGGGGACGAGGTGAGGTGATGGGTGAGGAGGGGGACGAGGTGAGGTGATGGGTGAGGAGGGGGATGACGTGAGGCGATGGGTGAGGAGGGGGACGAGGTGAGGCGATGGGTGAGGAGGGGGACGAGGTGAGGCGATGGGTGAGGAGGGGGACGAGGTGAGGTGATGAGTGAGGAGGGGGACGAGGTGAGGCGATGGGTGAGGAGGGGGACGAGGTGAGGCGATGGGTGAGGAGGGGGACGAGGTGAGGCGATGGGTGAGGAGGGGGACGAGGTGAGGTGATGGGTGAGGAGGGGGACGAGGTGAGGCGATGGGTGAGGAGGGGGACGAGGTGAGGCGATGGGTGAGGAGGGGCACGAGGTGAGGCGATGGGTGAGGAGGGGGACGAGGTGAGGTGATGAGTGAGGAGGGGGACGAGGTGAGGTGATGGGTGAGGAGGGGGACGAGGTGAGGTGATGGTTTAGGTGAGGTCATGGGTGGCGAGGTGATGGGTGAGAAGGTGAGGTGATGGGTGAGGAGAGACAAGGTGAGGTGATGGTTGAGGAGCGGGACGAGGTGAGGTGATGGGTTAGGTGAGGTGATGGGTAAGAAGGTGAGTTGATGGGTGAGGAGAGACGAGGTGAGGCGATGGGTGAGGAGGGGGACGAGGCGAGGCGATGGGTGAGGAGGGGGACGAGGTGAGGCAATGGGTGAGGAGGGGGACGAGGTGAGGCGATGGGTGAGGAGGGGGACGAGGTGAGGTGATGGGTGAGGAGGGGGACGAGGTGAGGTGATGGGTGAGGAGGAGGACGAGGTGAGGTGATGGGTGAGGAGGGGGACGAGGTGAGGCGATGGGTGAGGAGGGGGACGAGGTGAGGTGATGAGTGAGGAGGGGGACGAGCTGAGGTGATGGGTTAGGAGGGGGACGAGGTGAGGTGATGAGTGAGGAGGGGGACGAGGTGAGGCGATGGGTGAGGAGGGGGATGAGGTGAGGTGATGGGTGAGGAGGGGGACGAGGTGAGGTGATGGGTGAGGAGGGGGACAAGGTGAGGTGATGAGTGAGGAGGGGGACGAGGTGAGGCGATGGGTGAGGAGGTGGACGAGGTAAGGCGATGGGTGAGGAGGGGGACGAGGTGAGGTGATGGGTGAGGAGGGGGACGAGGTGAGGTGATGGGTGAGGAGGGGGACGAGGTGAGGTGATGAGTGAGGAGGGGGACGAGGTGAGGTGATGGGTGAGGAGGGGGACGAGGTGAGGTGATGGTTTAGGTGAGGTGATGGGTGGCGAGGTGATGGGTGAGAAGGTGAGGTGATGGGTGAGGAGAGACGAGGTGAGGCGATGGGTGAGGAGGGGGACGAGGTGAGGTGATGGGTGAGGAGGGAGACGAGGTGAGGCGATGGGTGAGGAGGGGGACGAGGTGAGGCGATGGGTGAGGAGGGGGACGAGGTGAGGCAATGGGTGAGGAGGGAGACGAGGTGAGGTGATGGGTGAGGAGGGGGACGAGGTGAGGTGATGGGTGAGGAGGGGGATGACGTGAGGCGATGGGTGAGGAGGGGGACGAGGTGAGGTGATGGGTGAGGAGGGGGACGAGGTGAGGCGATGGGTGAGGAGGGGGACGAGGTGAGGCGATGGGTGAGGAGGGAGACGAGGTGAGGCGATGGGTGAGGAGGGAGACGAGGTGAGGCGATGGGTGAGGAGGGGGACGAGGTGAGGCGATGGGTGAGGAGGGGGACGAGGTGAGGCGATGGGTGAGGAGGGGCACGAGGTGAGGCGATGGGTGAGGAGGGGGACGAGGTGAGGTGATGAGTGAGGAGGGGGACGAGGTGAGGTGATGGGTGAGGAGGGGGACGAGGTGAGGTGATGGTTTAGGTGAGGTCATGGGTGGCGAGGTGATGGGTGAGAAGGTGAGGTGATGGGTGAGGAGAGACAAGGTGAGGTGATGGTTGAGGAGCGGGACGAGGTGAGGTGATGGGTTAGGTGAGGTGATGGGTAAGAAGGTGAGTTGATGGGTGAGGAGAGACGAGGTGAGGCGATGGGTGAGGAGGGGGACGAGGCGAGGCGATGGGTGAGGAGGGGGACGAGGTGAGGCAATGGGTGAGGAGGGGGACGAGGTGAGGCGATGGGTGAGGAGGGGGACGAGGTGAGGTGATGGGTGAGGAGGGGGACGAGGTGAGGTGATGGGTGAGGAGGAGGACGAGGTGAGGTGATGGGTGAGGAGGGGGACGAGGTGAGGCGATGGGTGAGGAGGGGGACGAGGTGAGGTGATGAGTGAGGAGGGGGACGAGCTGAGGTGATGGGTTAGGAGGGGGACGAGGTGAGGTGATGAGTGAGGAGGGGGACGAGGTGAGGCGATGGGTGAGGAGGGGGATGAGGTGAGGTGATGGGTGAGGAGGGGGACGAGGTGAGGTGATGGGTGAGGAGGGGGACAAGGTGAGGTGATGGGTGAGGAGGTGGACGAGGTAAGGCGATGGGTGAGGAGGGGGACGAGGTGAGGTGATGGGTGAGGAGGGGGACGAGGTGAGGTGATGGGTGAGGAGGGGGACGAGGTGAGGTGATGAGTGAGGAGGGGGACGAGGTGAGGTGATGGGTGAGGAGGGGGACGAGGTGAGGTGATGGTTTAGGTGAGGTGATGGGTGGCGAGGTGATGGGTGAGAAGGTGAGGTGATGGGTGAGGAGAGACGAGGTGAGGCGATGGGTGAGGAGGGGGACGAGGTGAGGTGATGGGTGAGGAGGGAGACGAGGTGAGGCGATGGGTGAGGAGGGGGACGAGGTGAGGCGATGGGTGAGGAGGGGGACGAGGTGAGGCAATGGGTGAGGAGGGAGACGAGGTGAGGTGATGGGTGAGGAGGGGGACGAGGTGAGGTGATGGGTGAGGAGGGGGATGACGTGAGGCGATGGGTGAGGAGGGGGACGAGGTGAGGTGATGGGTGAGGAGGGGGACGAGGTGAGGCGATGGGTGAGGAGGGGGACGAGGTGAGGTGATGGGTGAGGAGGGGGACGAGGTGAGGCGATGGGTGAGGAGGGGGACGAGGTGAGGCGATGGGTGAGGAGGGAGACGAGGTGAGGCGATGGGTGAGGAGGGAGACGAGGTGAGGCGATGGGTGAGGAGGGGGACGAGGTGAGGTGATGGGTGAGGAGGGGGACGAGGTGAGGCGATGGGTGAGTAGGGGGACGAGGTGAGGTGATGGGTGAGGAGGGGGACGAGGTGAGGCGATGGGTGAGGAGGGGGACGAGGTGAGGTGATGGGTGAGGAGGGAGACGAGGTGAGGCAATGGGTGAGGAGGGGGACGAGGTGAGGTGATGGGTGAGGAGGGGGACGAGGTGAGGTGATGGGGAGAGGTTGATGAGGTTGTGAGGATGGTGAGGAACGAGATGCACAGCTTCCAACCTTACTGATGTCGATGGCGGTCCGCGGGGCCCCCGTGGTGCCCGAGGGCGGCATCGCCGAGGCGGCGCTTGGGCCTCCATGCGGGCGGTGGCGACCACGAGGACGACTCGGAGACAGCCGCCATCGCTGGGGGGGGGGGGGGGGGTTTCCCGCGCTTTTAGAGACGTGTGACGTCACCCCCTTGCCCCCGTTCACCCCCTCCCCTCCCTTCGTCGCTAAGCGATGGTGACGTCACCCCCTTGCCCCCGTTCACCCCCTCCCCTCCCTTCGTCGCTAAGTGATGGTGACGTCACCACGGTGCCTGCTGTGCCAGGCGAGTTGCAGGATGAGGTCACGGGACAGGTGAGGCGATGGGTGAGGCGATGGGTGAGGCGATGGGTGAGGCGATGGGTGAGGCGATGGGTGAGGCGATGGGTGAGGCGATGGGTGAGGCGATGGGTGAGGCGATGGGTGAGGCGATGGGTGAGGCGATGGGTGAGGCGATGGGTGAGGCGATGGGTGAGGCGATGGGTGAGGCGATGGGTGAGGCGATGGGTGAGGCGATGGGTGAGGCGATGGGTGAGGCGATGGGTGAGGCGATGGGTGAGGCGATGGGTGAGGCGATGGGTGAGGCGATGGGTGAGGCGATGGGTGAGGCGATGGGTGAGGCGATGGGTGAGGCGATGGGTGAGGCGATGGGTGAGGCGATGGGTGAGGCGATGGGTGAGGCGATGGGTGAGGCGATGGGTGAGGCGATGGGTGAGGCGATGGGTGAGGCGATGGGTGAGGCGATGGGTGAGGCGATGGGTGAGGCGATGGGTGAGGCGATGGGTGAGGCGATGGGTGAGGCGATGGGTGAGGCGATGGGTGAGGCGATGGGTGAGGCGATGGGTGAGGCGATGGGTGAGGCGATGGGTGAGGCGATGGGTGAGGCGATGGGTGAGGCGATGGGTGAGGCGATGGGTGAGGCGATGGGTGAGGCGATGGGTGAGGCGATGGGTGAGGCGATGGGTGAGGCGATGGGTGAGGCGATGGGTGAGGCGATGGGTGAGGCGATGGGTGAGGCGATGGGTGAGGCGATGGGTGAGGCGATGGGTGAGGCGATGGGTGAGGCGATGGGTGAGGCGATGGGTGAGGCGATGGGTGAGGCGATGGGTGAGGCGATGGGTGAGGCGATGGGTGAGGCGATGGGTGAGGCGATGGGTGAGGCGATGGGTGAGGCGATGGGTGAGGCGATGGGTGAGGCGATGGGTGAGGCGATGGGTGAGGCGATGGGTGAGGCGATGGGTGAGGCGATGGGTGAGGCGATGGGTGAGGCGATGGGTGAGGCGATGGGTGAGGCGATGGGTGAGGCGATGGGTGAGGCGATGGGTGAGGCGATGGGTGAGGCGATGGGTGAGGCGATGGGTGAGGCGATGGGTGAGGCGATGGGTGAGGCGATGGGTGAGGCGATGGGTGAGGCGATGGGTGAGGAGATGGGTGAGGCGATGGGTGAGGCGATGGGTGAGGCGATGGGTGAGGCGATGGGTGAGGCGATGGGTGAGGAGATGGGTGAGGAGATGGGTGAGGAGATGGGTGAGGAGATGGGTGAGGAGATGGGTGAGGAGATGGGTGAGGAGATGGGTGAGGAGATGGGTGAGGAGATGGGTGAGGAGATGGGTGAGGAGATGGGTGAGGAGATGGGTGAGGAGATGGGTGAGGAGATGGGTGAGGAGATGGGTGAGGAGATGGGTGAGGCGATGGGTGAGGCGATGGGTGAGGAGATGGGTGAGGAGATGGGTGAGGAGATGGGTGAGGAGATGGGTGAGGAGATGGGTGAGGCGATGGGTGAGGCGATGGGTGAGGAGATGGGTGAGGAGATGGGTGAGGAGATGGGTGAGGAGATGGGTGAGGAGATGGGTGAGGCGATGGGTGAGGCGATGGGTGAGGAGATGGGTGAGGAGATGGGTGAGGCGATGGGTGAGGCGATGGGTGAGGCGATGGGTGAGGAGATGGGCGAGGCGATGGGCGAGGAGATGGGCGAGGAGATGGGCGAGGAGATGGGCGAGGCGATGGGCGAGGAGATGGGCGAGGAGATGGGCGAGGCGATGGGCGAGGCGATGGGCGAGGCGATGGGCGAGGCGATGGGCGAGGCGATGGGCGAGGCGATGGGCGAGGCGATGGGCGAGGCGATGGGCGAGGCGATGGGCGAGGCGATGGGCGAGGAGATGGGCGAGGAGATGGGCGAGGCGATGGGCGAGGAGATGGGCGAGGAGATGGGCGAGGAGATGGGCGAGGAGATGGGCGAGGAGATGGGCGAGGAGATGGGCGAGGAGATGGGCGAGGAGATGGGCGAGGAGATGGGCGAGGAGATGGGCGAGGCGATGGGCGAGGCGATGGGCGAGGCGATGGGCGAGGAGATGGGCGAGGAGATGGGCGAGGAGATGGGCGAGGCGATGGGCGAGGCGATGGGCGAGGCGATGGGCGAGGCGATGGGCGAGGCGATGGGCGAGGCGATGGGCGAGGCGATGGGCGAGGCGATGGGCGAGGCGATGGGCGAGGCGATGGGCGAGGCGATGGGCGAGGCGATGGGCGAGGCGATGGGCGAGGCGATGGGCGAGGCGATGGGCGAGGCGATGGGCGAGGCGATGGGCGAGGCGATGGGCGAGGCGATGGGCGAGGCGATGGGCGAGGCGATGGGCGAGGCGATGGGCGAGGCGATGGGCGAGGCGATGGGCGAGGCGATGGGCGAGGCGATGGGCGAGGCGATGGGCGAGGCGATGGGCGAGGCGATGGGCGAGGCGATGGGCGAGGCGATGGGCGAGGCGATGGGCGAGGCGATGGGCGAGGAGATGGGCGAGGAGATGGGCGAGGAGATGGGCGAGGCGATGGGCGAGGAGATGGGCGAGGAGATGGGCGAGGAGATGGGCGAGGAGATGGGCGAGGAGATGGGCGAGGAGATGGGCGAGGAGATGGGCGAGGAGATGGGCGAGGAGATGGGCGAGGAGATGGGCGAGGAGATGGGCGAGGAGATGGGCGAGGAGATGGGCGAGGCGATGGGCGAGGCGATGGGCGAGGCGATGGGCGAGGCGATGGGCGAGGCGATGGGCGAGGAGATGGGCGAGGAGATGGGCGAGGAGATGGGCGAGGAGATGGGCGAGGAGATGGGCGAGGAGATGGGCGAGGAGATGGGCGAGGAGATGGGCGAGGAGATGGGCGAGGAGATGGGCGAGGCGATGGGCGAGGCGATGGGCGAGGCGATGGGCGAGGCGATGGGCGAGGCGATGGGCGAGGAGATGGGCGAGGAGATGGGCGAGGAGATGGGCGAGGAGATGGGCGAGGAGATGGGCGAGGAGATGGGCGAGGAGATGGGCGAGGAGATGGGCGAGGAGATGGGCGAGGAGATGGGCGAGGAGATGGGCGAGGAGATGGGCGAGGAGATGGGCGAGGAGATGGGCGAGGAGATGGGCGAGGAGATGGGCGAGGAGATGGGCGAGGAGATGGGCGAGGAGATGGGCGAGGAGATGGGCGAGGCGATGGGCGAGGAGATGGGCGAGGAGATGGGCGAGGCGATGGGCGAGGAGATGGGCGAGGAGATGGGCGAGGCGATGGGTGAGGAGATGGGTGAGGAGATGGGTGAGGCGATGGGTGAGGCGATGGGTGAGGCGATGGGTGAGGAGATGGGTGAGGCGATGGGTGAGGAGATGGGTGAGGAGATGGGTGAGGCGATGGGTGAGGCGATGGGTGAGGCGATGGGTGAGGCGATGGGTGAGGCGATGGGTGAGGCGATGGGTGAGGCGATGGGTGAGGCGATGGGTGAGGCGATGGGTGAGGCGATGGGTGAGGCGATGGGTGAGGCGATGGGTGACGAGATGGGTGAGGAGATGGGTGAGGAGATGGGTGAGGAGATGGGTGAGGCGATGGGTGAGGAGATGGGTGAGGAGATGGGTGAGGAGATGGGTGAGGAGATGGGTGAGGAGATGGGTGAGGAGATGGGTGAGGCGATGGGTGAGGCGATGGTGAGGAGATGGGTGAGGAGATGGGTGAGGAGATGGGTGAGGAGATGGGTGAGGAGATGGGTGAGGAGATGGGTGAGGCGATGGGTGAGGCGATGGGTGAGGAGATGGGTGAGGAGATGGGTGAGGAGATGGGTGAGGAGATGGGTGAGGAGATGGGTGAGGAGATGGGTGAGGAGATGGGTGAGGAGATGGGTGAGGCGATGGGTGAGGCGATGGGTGAGGCGATGGGTGAGGAGATGGGTGAGGCGATGGGTGAGGAGATGGGTGAGGAGATGGGTGAGGCGATGGGTGAGGCGATGGGTGAGGCGATGGGTGAGGCGATGGGTGAGGCGATGGGTGAGGCGATGGGTGAGGCGATGGGTGAGGCGATGGGTGAGGCGATGGGTGAGGCGATGGGTGAGGCGATGGGTGAGGCGATGGGTGAGGCGATGGGTGAGGCGATGGGTGAGGCGATGGGTGAGGCGATGGGTGAGGCGATGGGTGAGGCGATGGGTGAGGCGATGGGTGAGGCGATGGGTGAGGAGATGGGTGAGGAGATGGGTGAGGAGATGGGTGAGGAGATGGGTGAGGAGATGGGTGAGGCGATGGGTGAGGAGATGGGTGAGGAGATGGGTGAGGAGATGGGTGAGGAGATGGGTGAGGCGGGGGACGAGGTGAGGCGATGGGTGAGGAGGGGGACGAGGTGAGGTGATGAGTGAGGAGGGGGACGAGGTGAGGTGATGGTTTAGGTGAGGTCATGGGTGGCGAGGTGATGGGTGAGAAGGTGAGGTGATGGGTGAGGAGAGACAAGGTGAGGTGATGGTTGAGGAGGGGGACGAGGTGAGGTGATGGGTTAGGTGAGGTGATGGGTGAGAAGGTGAGGTGATGGGTGAGGAGAGACGAGGTGAGGCGATGGGTGAGGAGGGGGACGAGGTGAGGTGATGGGTGAGGAGGGGGACGAGGTGAGGCGATGGGTGAGGAGGGGGACGAGGTGAGGCGATGGGTGAGGAGGGGGACGAGGTGAGGCGATGGGTGAGGAGGGGGACGAGCTGAGGTGATGGGTTAGGAGGTGGACGAGGTGAGGCGATGGGTGAGGAGGGGGACTAGGTGAGGCGATGGGTGAGGAGGGGGATGAGGTGAGGTGATGGGTGAGGAGGGGGACGAGGTGAGGTGATGGGTGAGGAGGGGGACGAGGTGAGGTGATGAGTGAGGAGGGGGACGAGGTGAGGCGATGGGTGAGGAGGGGGACGAGGTGAGGCGATGGGTGAGGAGGGGGACGAGGTGAGGCGATGGGTGAGGAGGGGGACGAGGTGAGGTGATGGGTGAGGAGGGGGACGAGGTGAGGCGATGGGTGAGGAGGGGGACGAGGAGAGGTGATGAGTGAGGAGGGGGACGAGGTGAGGCGATAGGTGAGGAGGGGGACGAGGTGAGGTGATGAGTGAGGAGGGGGACGAGGTGAGGTGATGGGTGAGGAGGGGGACGAGGTGAGGTGATGGGTGGCGAGGTGATGGGTGAGAAGGTGAGGTGATGGGTGAGGAGAGACAAGGTGAGGTGATGCTTGAGGAGGGGGACGAGGTGAGGTGATGGATAGTGAGGTGATGGGAGACGAGGTGATGGGTGAAGAGAGACGAGGTGAGGCGATGGGTGAGGAGGGAGACGAGGTGAGGCGATGGGTGAGGAGGGGGACGAGGTGAGGCGATGGGTGAGGCGATGGGTGAGGCGATGGGTGAGGCGATGGGTGAGGCGATGGGTGAGGCGATGGGTGAGGCGATGGGTGAGGCGATGGGTGAGGCGATGGGTGAGGCGATGGGTGAGGCGATGGGTGAGGCGATGGGTGAGGCGATGGGTGAGGCGATGGGTGAGGCGATGGGTGAGGCGATGGGTGAGGAGATGGGTGAGGAGATGGGTGAGGAGATGGGTGAGGCGATGGGTGAGGCGATGGGTGAGGAGATGGGTGAGGAGATGGGTGAGGAGATGGGTGAGGAGATGGGTGAGGAGATGGGTGAGGAGATGGGTGAGGAGATGGGTGAGGAGATGGGTGAGGAGATGGGTGAGGAGATGGGTGAGGAGATGGGTGAGGAGATGGGTGAGGAGATGGGTGAGGAGATGGGTGAGGAGATGGGTGAGGAGATGGGTGAGGAGATGGGTGAGGAGATGGGTGAGGAGATGGGTGAGGAGATGGGTGAGGAGATGGGTGAGGAGATGGGTGAGGAGATGGGTGAGGAGATGGGTGAGGAGATGGGTGAGGAGATGGGTGAGGAGATGGGTGAGGAGATGGGTGAGGAGATGGGTGAGGAGATGGGTGAGGAGATGGGTGAGGCGATGGGTGAGGCGATGGGTGAGGCGATGGGTGAGGCGATGGGTGAGGCGATGGGTGAGGCGATGGGTGAGGCGATGGGTGAGGCGATGGGTGAGGCGATGGGTGAGGAGATGGGTGAGGCGATGGGTGAGGAGATGGGTGAGGAGATGGGTGAGGAGATGGGTGAGGAGATGGGTGAGGAGATGGGTGAGGAGATGGGTGAGGAGATGGGTGAGGAGATGGGTGAGGAGATGGGTGAGGAGATGGGTGAGGAGATGGGTGAGGAGATGGGTGAGGAGATGGGTGAGGAGATGGGTGAGGAGATGGGTGAGGAGATGGGTGAGGAGATGGGTGAGGAGATGGGTGAGGAGATGGGTGAGGCGATGGGTGAGGCGATGGGTGAGGAGATGGGTGAGGAGATGGGTGAGGAGATGGGTGAGGAGATGGGTGAGGAGATGGGTGAGGAGATGGGTGAGGCGATGGGTGAGGCGATGGGTGAGGAGATGGGTGAGGAGATGGGTGAGGAGATGGGTGAGGAGATGGGTGAGGAGATGGGTGAGGCGATGGGTGAGGCGATGGGTGAGGCGATGGGTGAGGCGATGGGTGAGGAGATGGGTGAGGAGATGGGTGAGGAGATGGGTGAGGAGATGGGTGAGGAGATGGGTGAGGAGATGGGTGAGGAGATGGGTGAGGCGATGGGTGAGGCGATGGGTGAGGCGATGGGTGAGGAGATGGGTGAGGCGATGGGTGAGGCGATGGGTGAGGCGATGGGTGAGGCGATGGGTGAGGCGATGGGTGAGGCGATGGGTGAGGCGATGGGTGAGGCGATGGGTGAGGCGATGGGTGAGGCGATGGGTGAGGAGATGGGTGAGGAGATGGGTGAGGAGATGGGTGAGGAGATGGGTGAGGAGATGGGTGAGGAGATGGGTGAGGAGATGGGTGAGGAGATGGGTGAGGAGATGGGTGAGGAGATGGGTGAGGCGATGGGGAGATGGTGAGATGGGTGAGGAGATGGGTGAGGCGATGGTGAGGCGATGGTGAGGAGATGGGTGAGGAGATGGGTGAGGAGATGGGTGAGGAGATGGGTGAGGCGATGGTGAGGCGATGGTGAGGCGATGGTGAGGCGATGGTGAGGCGATGGTGAGGCGATGGTGAGGCGATGGTGAGGCGATGGTGAGGCGATGGTGAGGCGATGGTGAGGAGATGGGTGAGGAGATGGGTGAGGAGATGGGTGAGGAGATGGGTGAGGAGATGGGTGAGGAGATGGGTGAGGCGATGGGTGAGGCGATGGGTGAGGAGATGGGTGAGGAGATGGGTGAGGAGATGGGTGAGGAGATGGGTGAGGAGATGGGTGAGGAGATGGGTGAGGAGATGGGTGAGGAGATGGGTGAGGAGATGGGTGAGGAGATGGGTGAGGAGATGGGTGAGGAGATGGGTGAGGAGATGGGTGAGGAGATGGGTGAGGAGATGGGTGAGGAGATGGGTGAGGAGATGGGTGAGGCGATGGGTGAGGCGATGGGTGAGGCGATGGGTGAGGAGATGGGTGAGGAGATGGGTGAGGAGATGGGTGAGGAGATGGGTGAGGAGATGGGTGAGGAGATGGGTGAGGAGATGGGTGAGGCGATGGGTGAGGCGATGGGTGAGGCGATGGGTGAGGAGATGGGTGAGGCGATGGGTGAGGCGATGGGTGAGGCGATGGGTGAGGCGATGGGTGAGGCGATGGGTGAGGCGATGGGTGAGGCGATGGGTGAGGCGATGGGTGAGGCGATGGGTGAGGCGATGGGTGAGGAGATGGGTGAGGAGATGGGTGAGGAGATGGGTGAGGAGATGGGTGAGGAGATGGGTGAGGAGATGGGTGAGGAGATGGGTGAGGAGATGGGTGAGGAGATGGGTGAGGAGATGGGTGAGGCGATGGGGAGATGGTGAGATGGGTGAGGAGATGGGTGAGGCGATGGTGAGGCGATGGTGAGGAGATGGGTGAGGAGATGGGTGAGGAGATGGGTGAGGAGATGGGTGAGGCGATGGTGAGGCGATGGTGAGGCGATGGTGAGGCGATGGTGAGGCGATGGTGAGGCGATGGTGAGGCGATGGTGAGGCGATGGTGAGGCGATGGTGAGGAGATGGGTGAGGAGATGGGTGAGGAGATGGGTGAGGAGATGGGTGAGGAGATGGGTGAGGAGATGGGTGAGGAGATGGGTGAGGAGATGGGTGAGGCGATGGGTGAGGCGATGGGTGAGGAGATGGGTGAGGAGATGGGTGAGGAGATGGGTGAGGAGATGGGTGAGGAGATGGGTGAGGAGATGGGTGAGGAGATGGGTGAGGAGATGGGTGAGGAGATGGGTGAGGAGATGGGTGAGGAGATGGGTGAGGAGATGGGTGAGGAGATGGGTGAGGAGATGGGTGAGGAGATGGGTGAGGAGATGGGTGAGGAGATGGGTGAGGCGATGGGTGAGGCGATGGGTGAGGCGATGGGTGAGGCGATGGTGAGGCGATGGGTGAGGCGATGGGTGAGGCGATGGGTGAGGAGATGGGTGAGGAGATGGGTGAGGAGATGGGTGAGGAGATGGGTGAGGAGATGGGTGAGGAGATGGGTGAGGAGATGGGTGAGGCGATGGGTGAGGCGATGGGTGAGGCGATGGGTGAGGAGATGGGTGAGGCGATGGGTGAGGAGATGGGTGAGGAGATGTGAGGCGATGGGTGAGGAGATGGGCGAGGAGATGGGCGAGGAGATGGGCGAGGCGATGGGCGAGGCGATGGGCGAGGCGATGGGCGAGGCGATGGGCGAGGAGATGGGCGAGGAGATGGGCGAGGAGATGGGCGAGGCGATGGGCGAGGAGATGGGCGAGGAGATGGGCGAGGAGATGGGCGAGGAGATGGGCGAGGCGATGGGCGAGGCGATGGGCGAGGCGATGGGCGAGGCGATGGGCGAGGCGATGGGCGAGGCGATGGGCGAGGCGATGGGCGAGGCGATGGGCGAGGCGATGGGCGAGGCGATGGGCGAGGAGATGGGCGAGGAGATGGGCGAGGAGATGGGCGAGGAGAT
>NW_027614464.1:0-26112 GCF_965212315.1 Lampetra planeri | reverse complement strand
AGTAAGTGCACTGCTGCTAGTCCAAGGTTGGGAGTAAAAAATAAATATCTGAACAGCACATATGTACGACGGAGTATTCGGGCCACATTAAGAGAAAAACAATTATCTTGAGGCCGAGCCGAGTGACCTCTTTTTGGAATTCAAAATATGGTCCCCCTACGCTTGTCACCGAGAGCAGCGGCTCGTCAGAGACACAGCAGCATCGCCCGGTCAACAAGCGTTGTCATCCCGGGGTGAACCTTTGTAGCATTTAATAGATGAACCACTGGGTAGTTCAATTATTTTTAGGAGATAAATGTTGGTCTCAGTGATTAAATCGAACAACTGTGGTGGCAGTCACATTAGTTTGAAGGAAAACTGTAGCTATGTGCTGAACAGGAGAGCGCTGGCTGCTTCAGGGCTGTGGATGAACACAACACTTCTATCACACATCATGTGCATCAACACAACTGAGCAGCCGACACTAAATAAAGGAATGTCTCTTCACACCCCTCTTTTCATACGATAATGACTTTTTTCTCGTAAGTAAGGACTTTTTTTCTGGAAGTCTATAATTTTTTTTTTCTCTTAATGTCCTAATGTCCTTAAGGTCCTAATACTCCGTCGTACATATGTCCACAAATGTTGTGTTATGGAGGAAACTGAAGTTGGGTCTGTCTATGTGCTGGAAGAGCAGTTGGAATGTCCCCCTCAAGCCCCGATGGGTTTTACTCATACACACACACAACCGGTTTGCTCAAGTCGAATGAAACCGGCTTCGGAGCCTCACTGTCACATGTCCCATCCCTGTGGTGTACTTGTACGTGAAATAACACACATTGTATTTTTACACACAAACAACTAGAGCTGATTTTTTCCAACCTACTATGTTCGTTGGCGTTTAGTGTCATGTTGAAGCACTCACCCTAAAAATGACACTGCTGTAAAATATTTGTAAAAACAATGTGGTAAAGATAAGGAATAACACGTCTACAAAATCATGGAGACGCTCACACGTTCATCAAGATAAACGCACGTGTGTGTTCTGCTCTGTGTTGTTTTGACAAAAAAATGCTGTGTTTACATTAGAAAAATCCCAGCGCTGAAACGGCGTCAATCCCCTGCCTGTGACACGTCCGCTGAGATGTAAATAGAACACACCAGGCCGTCATAATGAATGAGGCGCAGCTATGCATCGTCTTTGAGCGAAGCACTAAATGTTTAAAATGGTTCGCTATAAAAACGTCTCGTGGGAGTTCTGCCTCCTACTTGTGTGGTGCTGGAGCTGACACAAACACACACACTCATCGCGCTGAATCCACAAGCTGGCGTGAGGTTCATTTCCTTATTTTTAGGTGGTCGGATCTGCTGCGCATTTCTGTGACAGCAGAGATCAAATAAAACCTCCGTTTTCCAGAAACCGATCAACACCATCGACCACCAAAAGAACAAAAGAGGGACTTTGTTTTCAATCTTCTGCACAAAGAGCTTCAGCAAACACTTGGAAGTTGGTCCATGATTGGTTTGAGGTCTCACTGAACACATTGAGACTGAGTGCTTGATCGCCCCCTGGTGACTGGTTATGGAATCGAGAATAAACTCACATCCTGGCCTGGTCTCAGATGTACGAAACAGTAACGGGACTTTTTTGAGACTTTTCTGTAACATTTCTGTAACAGGAGTTTTTAAGAACAGCTTCTCAGTCAAGTCAATCTTTCAATGCAAATTTGTAGTTTTTGTCATGACAATGTATGTTATTTTGCTGATGTAAATATTGTAGTGTAAATACTGTTAGAGTGATCGCTGAAATACTTAGTGTTAGTTGTGGAGTTGTACATTAGAAGGTCAACCAAGTAATGTCATGTATTACTATGTTATAGGACATCTAACAGTACAAATGTGTGCTTCTGCAATCAAATGATAACGAGGTCGTACGTGACACATTGAAAAGGTTACTAGTGGGCTTCGAGAAAACTGTAAGCAAATGGTAAAAATGAAAGAGAACGACACAACAAACACTGGGAATGAGGCAAAAGTCCATGGACATTAGCGTTGATCACCAGGAGGGGAAATTACTGGCATTTTGGCGCCACCTGTTGGCCACCAACAGTATAAACACATCAGCCAATGGAAAAATGTGGATCAGCTCCAACATTGAATGGGTTCCTCCTCGAACCAAAAGTCATCTCTGGTACAGGTTAGAACTGAACATGGAGTTTCCAGGTAAAGTTGTCATGAATATATCACGTTCTTGGTGGAAGTCATTATCAAAATCAGACAATTTAGAGGTGTCAGTCCCGTAAACGTAAATTCATTCATTCACGTGATTAGAACTATTTTCTGGCCATGAGTTCATGATCTTAGTCCCGCCTAGTTCTATTGTTGCCATGTACTTTTGTTCCCCACAAATGTCACTGACACGTCTCAGCGGAAAACCGTAGTCAGAGTGGAGCGCTAATTCACAGCACTCACGGCGCTCGTGAACTCTTGTGACGGGAACATTCAACGAGCAGCTCTTAGTGGCGGGGGTGAGGAACAACCTCTTGCAGGGTCATTTTCCAAAGCACATTCCTGATCTTTTCTCTTGTATTAAACTAAGCAGACGCTGCCTTGGTTTTTCAACATCCTAGGGGAAAACATTTGGTTTCAGAACACCGTCACAGCGACAGAACGAGGTGTGCTGCTTTGACAGCAGTCAGAGAACACGTTTAAATCTCATTTCATTTGGGTTATACTGCCAAATTACACACACACACACACACACACACACTCTTTCCTTTTCAGACTGTGGCTGCATCTGACACTTTCAGCATACGCACGCCAGCGGACACAGAACGTCCAGTCACACACTCATATAAAGTCAGTCTCCTAAAACTCAACAGCACTGGTTTGCCCTTTAATGTGGCCGAAGCCGAGAGGCTGGGCCACGTTAATTTCCTCCAGACTCCGCTAGTTCCAAGTTGGCTGTCTGTGTGTGTGTGTGTGTGTGTGTGTGTATTATTATTACAGTATCTCTGAATACATTGACTTTCATTGGCAGATTTAAATGAATCACATGTAAACTTCTGTTTGTCTCACTTTGGTCCAAGTAAACACACACACACACACACACATCATTTATCAACAGTGTATTTATCAGTCTTAGGTGTTCGTTTGTTGAACTTTTGTGCCGTTCTCCAAGTAAGAACACTTACGGGACCGCAACAGGACTAGAAGCTATGAGCTATGTATCACGATTGAAGCATTGAAATGTCATCTGATAAAGACTGTAGACTAACAGCTCTGTCAGCTAACATTTGTGTAAAGATGAATCATGGACAAACGTGGAGCTGTGAATAGCGTCTTGTATTCTTTCAGATGATAGGGGTATCCGACTATATGTCACCGAAACGCCTAGTAAACTGACACAGGAACTTCCTGTATAAACTGAGAGAACGTACTTCAGCTTGATGTGACGCATTTTCATGTGCTTGAATTTCGTTGTTGTAAACTTATCAAAAGATTCAGACCAGAGCAAACAAACACTTTTGGTCAGAACCTTTTGACACATTTTAATACTTTACCTGCATTTTTTTTTGGAATTGTGAATTTCTCTTGGAGATTAATAAAAGTATCTCTCTATCTCTATCTATCTCTATATCCGTCTATCAGCTGTATTTTCATTTACCTGCAGGATTGCAAACTGCTTGATTCCACTTTAATCTGTGAAGATGTGACCAGAACCACCATATCTCACAGAGAATCCTGCGTGGACCGACGTCAATTCAAGTTTTCATGAAATCCTGACCATCTGATGTTTTTGCTTGAAGTTGCTCAATATAAAAACAAACATCGGCAACAGCAATAAATGAGCTTCGTGAAGGCGACCTAATGAGCCCAAAACACTCCAGATGAAACGAATAAATAAGCACAAAGAAGAACGTTCATTAGAGGTGGAACACTGTTGTGTTGGTTTTAACACTTTTAACATTACGAATAAATCACAAGTTACTGCCACGGTCAATGAAGTCACTCAAACACCACAGAGTCCACTTGACGCCAGTGCTGTTTAGCACTTCCTCTGCTTCCAACACAGTAGAATAAAGACGTCTTTATTGTACATTGCGCCTGTTTCAACATTTACAGCCAGATTTCATTAGCAGCTGGAGCTGCAGGACCAGCAGTATGTTACTGCGCTTCTGTCCTGTCGTGAATGAAACGGTGAGTGATCAGTCACAGAAACATGCAGGTTCTGTACAGAGTCTGTTTGCACTTCACTACATAGCCAGCTCCTTCTTTTCTTCTCCACGCTGGAAAGTCTTTGCAGTTGCGTCTTGAAGTTGTTTTGAGCTCGCTGCCGTGACAAGAATACAAATAACAGCCGATGCAGAAGCAAACACGTTTGACTTGCAACAACGCTAAATACGATCGATGAGAAACGACTCTGGTCGGTCGGCCGTGTTCATGCAGAGGTTTCTTTTGAAATCTGCTCCAGACTAAACAAATCTACATTCCTCCTGAGGTGATGAGACACAACAGATTTACTGTCAGTTCACACGTTCATCAGCAGCAGACTGACAGTAGATGATGTCATCACGGTGGCCGTTTGTCTCTTTGAGGCCTCCTCACGTACAACCTGTACAACAACACTGTGGCTCAACTGTTGGAGGGAAACTGCAGAAAAGACGACTTTATTATGTACATCTTACTGTGAGTCCTGCGTGCTGCTTCATGGCCACTATGAGAGAATTACCCTTATTCTTATTAACATTATTATTATTTCAGCAACATCACCAGATTCACCTCATGGTCCTCCACAGCCAGACGACTAAACACCATTGGTTTTAAACTGTTCAACCTAAATCTAAACGTCAAATTGTGACATTTTATCAGGATGCGTTTTATTTCAGACATGAATTGTGAACAAAAATAAAAACATCAAATCCTGTGACGTGTTGTGTCTCCGATGAGAGCATCTGTTCACAGGGGTCGGTGGAAGTCTTTTGTTGATTGTGTTACACCGCACAAACGTTGTGGAGTTGTTCTTCCAGTCACGAGTCCTGAAGGTCCTGGATTTTACGTCGCAGTGAATAATAAGTTGACAGGAGCAAAAAAAAAACGCCCAGAAACGTGACCCACGCTGCTTATTATCTTCAGCGCAGGCAGTTTCGATGATGAATAACTCAAAGAAGTCGTGTCTGCGTTCAAAGACGCGCCGTCCTGCTACACAACCTCCACCACCTCCACCGGGTCCCACTCTCCAGTAACACAGCAGCCGTCTGCGGATGAAGTTCAAGCACTTCACCTTGAAAAGTCTGGAAGCGCTTCCTGCAGGAACATATGCGATGGACTGAATATGTCAAACATGTTTCAGGTTTTTTTTTTTCGCGAGATGATTTTCAGCCGTTGAGAAACGAATGGACACCAGCCTCTGCCTGGAGCGACGCAATCAATCTGCCGACATCTGCTCCGCTCCGGAGATGATTGTCAGTGATGAAAAGGGCTGTTCCTGGGGTTTCTACTTAATGAGCAAAAACTGCAAAACCACAAGACGGCTCCTCCAGGCAGTTCTGAGAAAAATTCCGAAACGCGTCTGGAACGAGACTCGTACTTTCTCCAAAACCCTGCGAATGTCACGACATGTAATCAGTCAGACTGAGTGATGTGGACGCGCCGCTCATCCTTCATTCTCCGCTTGTTTCTTCAAAGTCCTCACAAGGTGACTCGTCCTCGCCGTCCGTGCTTCGGTTGGTCTATGATGAAGGATGAGGGGGGGGGTTTGTTGGTAGATAGGTGCATGCGCTTGTCATAGTCTCGGTATATACAATGTGTGTGTCTCAGTGTATAAGTTAAGTGTGTGTGTGCGTGTGTGCGTGTGTGTGTGTGTGTTAACGTTGATGTGTGTGTCTACTCCCGCTCAGCGACACGTTCAAGCGCTCCTCGGCGCCCTCTGCTGCGGCTTGCTCCTGCTCTTCCTCCCTGCTGCTCTTCCTCCTCCTCCTCCTTCTCCTCCTCCTCCTCCTCCTCCTCCTCCTCCTCCCCCCCTTCCTCCCCCGTGCTTGTGTCTCCCCGCCCGTTCTTTGTCCTTCTTGGGTTCCGCCGTGATGTCGCTGTGGCGACGGTGGTTGCGCGGGGGGCGGTATCCCAGGGCGCGGCAGTGCTGTCCAAGGTTTCTCGGGTGAATCAGCGCCATGACGTCTTCATACCACGGCTGCGTTCCAGCGCTCTGATAGGACGAGGACGCGAGCAGGCGACTGGCCGCGGGGCTCCAGACGGTGAGGCGGACGGTGACAGCCGTCCAGTGGTAGCCGTGTTCCTCCACCTGACAGTGATAGACGCCGCCATGAGTCAGCTCGGCGCGCCGGATCAGGACGCCACGTTCGATCACCACCACCTGGTCACCTGTCAGCACCTGCAGAGAGAGGTCAGAGGAACGAGTGTTGAGGGTTCATGACAACTCCAAAAGATTCATTCACTCAGTAAGCTCGCTGCACAGCAGTTCTGTTTTCAGTGGGTGAGTCGTGTCGGTCGACTCGTTTGCACGGAACGAACCACGAATCAGGTTCACCTGTTCACTGCCGCACTCAGCTCAACTGTGACACGAACGAATCTTTTTAGTGAGTGATTCAGTACAGTTTGTTCAAAAGATTCATTCTTCATTTGGGACGAGCATCGTATCAGGATGAACTGATGATCTGTCAGGTCCATTTCAACGACTGGAACACACAGCTGTTTTATGTCTTGTCAACAGGAATGCTGGAACAGTTTTTCCGACCCACTATGTTGCACCGAAACTGGAACTAGAACCTCAGACACTGGACAAATCCTTCTTGTTTGACTCGATGGCCGACTCTGAACGTTTACACTGACATACAGTTAGATACCTGGTTGAGTTCCGGACTGTTCTCTCCGGCTTGTTTGTACCATGTGACAGCAGCGTGCCTGGACCGGGGCAGACACTCCAGGTACGTGCTGTTCCCCTCGGCAACCATCATCACCCTCTGCTCCGCCTCCACCTGCAGCCCAGCTGAAATAAAATCAGAGACGGAGATGAAACATCTGAGTTTGTCTCCTTTTGATTCGGCTGAGTTCTTGAATCGTTTTCAGGAAGAGGATTCTTTAACTTGACACTTTTACCTCCCGCAGAAATAATAAGTATGCAGCGTCAAGGAAAACAGCCAAACTGAACGTTTCCAGGCTGCGGGGAACATTTGTGTGGCGTCGGACAATTTAAGGGCACGATGAGCTGGTTCGCAGCAGCAGCAGCAGTGGGGTGAATGTCACCCTGCTCCTACACACTTGATCACCTGAATCAAACAGCTGATCTAAAACCCGATCGGTTCGTTTGTCACATCCCTGTCAACACACAGTGAACATCGTGCGGACAAGAGGAGACCGAGATAAATAACTGCAGGTTGTTTTAGTAGACGAAGACAAGACAGATAAATAAAGAAATGATGGCAATGCACATTGTTTTAGTCGTGTGTGACATTCCAAAGAAGTGAAGCGTTGAATCTGATCCTCACCTCCCTGTCTGACACACTGGGTTAACGGATCCTCGTCCTCCCCTAAATGTCGAGCGTTCCTCCTGCGGAGACAAAGTAACGATAGAGTCACGTCCGTCCTGAGAGGCCACAGGTGTCATGTCACCCTGGAAGGTGGAAACACCAAACTATCGGGGGGATCGGTTAGCTCTGAACATTTCATGGCCACAACCCGTTTCCATGATTCGATTTGCAACTGGAAGAATGAACATTTTGGCTGACAGATTGTTGGTCAAGTGGAAACGGAACATCTCACTTGAGATGGTATCTGCTCTAAATGTGATCGGAGAATATCAGGTCCACGTGTTCTCGTGGCGGAAAAGATCCCGACTCCTTCTTCATGGCTGCTGACCTGCGCACGGTGGGCATGTAGGGGCTGCAGGCGTGTCCGTCCCAGGTGCAGTAGGGGTCTCTGGCCAGGCAGCACTCTGCACAGGCCTGACCGTACAGCTCACACTGGTACAGAGCCAGCTGGGACACTCCCTCCCTGGAGCCCACGAACAGCCACTGCTGCAGGGCGGAGATGAAGAGGACACTGTTATTGTAAGTGTTTGTCCTGAAACCCAGACTGTTTCAATGATGCAAGGTGTATTTCTGTCTCTGGGTGTCTGTGCGAACGGCATCTGTTCATTACCACGGTGACTGAAGTCTGGTAACCATAGCAACTGTCCTTGGAGATATAAAGTGGGGAGATGAGTGATATTGTGTGTCTGTTTGTGTGTGTGTGTGTGAGTGAGTGACGGGAGTTGGAAAAGTTTTCAAGTGAGTTTCTGTGTCTGTGTTTTACCTTTTTGTTTGAAAGAGTCATCGCTGTCACAGGTGATTTATGCTGCGAGAAGACGGGAAAAACAAAAACAAAAATGAGGAACACGACGGGTTTAAACTGGGGGTGGCTGGATGGATGGAGGGGGAGAGGGGGAGAGAGACAGAGACAGAGACGGATGGATGGACGCATGTACCTGGAAGACCTGCAGCTGCTCCAGAGTGACCTCCTGACTCTGGCCGTGCTCTCTGGGCAGGTGAATGGCCTTCAGGACCAGACCAGAGTCTGCAGGAGGAAAAAAAAAGAACATTCATCCTCAGCGTGAGCTCAGTGAACTCACGTCAGGCGGTTCAGCACGTCTGCTCCACCTGTGCCGATGAACAGGACGTCGTAGGTGCTGTCGACCGCTTCCACTCGGTCCACCAGCAGTTTGCTGAACTTGTAGCTGACGCCCACTCTGACCAGGAGGGGGCGCTCACCCAGCGGCAACACGTTCTCCTGAGAAATGAGGCAATGGGTTCGAACTGTCGAGGGACAAGCGACATAGAACATGACTATGTAGAGTCAAGTATCAGCCGAACCTGCAGCAGCGGGTGAGTCCTGCTGAAGAAGATGACGTCATCAGGATATTCTCTGGTGGAGCTGTAGCTTCCGTACGTGCTGCTGGGACACTGATGGACGCACAGATAACACACATCCCGGCTCAGTGTGCTGTTAAAGGGTGTCGACGTCCATAATCCCATGTACATATATTCATTCGACTGTGTGCAGGAAGGTGCTCACTCACAGTTCCAGGTCGTGGGTACGGCACCTTGCCTGTAAACTCCGCCCACTTGTACTGAGGCCCCTCCTTGTGCCAAAAGTTTCCCTTGAAAACTCGAACGACATCCTCCATTCGGTAAACACAAACTGCTGATCCATTCAGAATGTCACTGAGGGAAGAAGACGGCGAACAGAGACAGAAAGTCATTTATCAGATGCAGATCATCTTTTAAATGAAGACAAATGCTCCGACTTCTGCCGCTGACTTGTGAGTAAAGTGATGTATGGACTGCACGAGGAGCTCTGAGTCATTGTGGCTTCTCAGCTTGAACTAATCAGTTCACAGAAACGGATCCAAGGCCAAAGTCCAGCTGGAAGAATCTGCTTTCAGTCCCGACCACAACACACAGACACACACACACACACACGTTCCGCTGCACTTAGTATCATGGTTCCGATTTTAGGAAACGTGGGTCTGAGCTCAAGTTTCCAGCAGCGTCTGATGGGCTGGGCGGCTAAAATCAAACCGACTAAGAGGCCAAATGGGGAAGTATCAAGGTGAACTTCTCCCCTCCCAGAGCTCCGAGTCGTCAATGTGTGTTGTTTGTTGGACACTTCTGCAAACAGTGAGTGGACGCTGGCTGCAACTGCTTATCGATTTACGCTAAAGATCCTGACTCCTCCGAATGTGAAGGGAATAAACACAAGAAACATGACTGAACATGAAACATTCATTTGTCCACAGGTACTTTCTTCGTATTTAATGTCACCCGATGAAGGGTTCAGTCCAGTTTCTACCAGGAAACATTGGATGCCAAACACATTCTGGGACTGTACCGTCGTATATAATATTGTATTTAGTGACAAGAGGTTTGGGTTGGGTGATAAAGGATTGTGTAGAATGAACCAGTAACAACCCTCCAGTCTTTATCTATTCCTCATCTTGTCCTGTGAACTGTGGTGAATCCAGAAGGGAAACAATCATTTTACTGTTTTGTATGGTGTCACACATGAGCAGAGAGAATAAACATGAGAGGGTCTTTCAGATGACACACACACACACACACACACACACAGTGCCACAGTCCACATGATGATGTCTGTGGACACCAGTCGTGAGTCACCGTGACAGAATCCCACTCGTTGTCTGTGCGTCACATCTCTCAGTGTCACACAGGAGCAGGTCAGGAGATGTTGTCGGTGTTTGAGCCTTAAATCTAACGAGGCGTCACAGACTTACTTCCCTTCCACTTTCTACACGACCCGCACAGGAAACTGGTGTGAGATTGTGTTGCCTTGTTCTGCAGCATACGACAGCTGAGCCTAAATGTATGTAAATGGATTTGATCGATATCCGTTACACACAGCGCATTACGAGCAGCTTCGGTCACCAATCTCAGCTCTTATACGACACGTACACCTGCACAGGAAACAATCTCCATCGTCGCCTCCGTCGGACGCGAAACAGGAGTTTGATCGAGACAAAAGATTTCAGCTTTTGCGTTTTCTCAAGGATTTCTATTCATTTTTGTCAACGTCTAAGTTTGTTTCAAAAATCACAAATATGATGTGATGAATATGATAAATATGATGAATGTGTTTTTTTTTCTTTCTTGACTGACATGGAAAAGCACAGATGTAATGAGAAACTAAACAATTGTTTAACGTTTGACAGAATGCGTATGCGGAAACCATCATTTACAGGTTTAATGTCACAGGTACGACAGTGACGACGATCCAAAACATGTGCTTGATGGGGTGAACGAGGGCGACACCAATAAATACGACAATAAAATACATGAATAAATAAAATAAAAATTACCTAGCCTTCTACCTGACCTCCTCGGTCTTATCAGACATCCAACCCGTGTGTTTCACCGAGCTGAGGTTTTCCATTCAGCAGCAATGACCTTCCTGCACTCTGCAGTTATGTGGTCGGGACCCACCCAGGGTGATGCTTTGGATTTTCGTCTGTTCCCCACTGAGATTCCGCACAGCTTTTCAGAAACCCAGAACCCGACCAACTCCCCGGGCCGCCGTGCCAAATGTCGTCACACTTGTGCTGTCGCCGCTGAGCTCAGAAGCCCGTTTATTCTCAGAACATGTGCTGCCGTCACAAACTTGGAAGAGAAGAAGCGACTGAAGGCTCTTTTAAAGTTTGCGACTGACTTGCTCATTTGTTCCGACTTCCCTTAATTCCCTCCACACTTTTCCAGCTAGCGCCAGGTTTGCGTATGTGTGTATATTTAGTTTTGAGCTTCTTCCCTAATGAGCGTCTGTGGGTGTGAGGATCAGCTGTCAGCTGTGTCTGCTGCTTTCCACCGAGCAGTTTCACATCTTTTTGTTAGCGCTCTCAGAAAGAGATTTCACATCGTTTCAAGCAGAAAACACGTTGTCTTTGCCATTCCAGGGCTGCTTCATATTCTCTGTGATGTTCCTGATGCTGCGCAGGCTGTTGTTGTTCTGGTTTGACCCCTGGCTCACGAGTCACTGCGCATTTTGTCTTTTTATTCAGTGAGTTTATCTCCAGGTCTCCATGACGCACAGGGGTTTCTCTGCACTGATCAAACTTTCTCACTGATGAATGTGGAATTTTCTGTTGGTGCTAACTGAGCGTTATTTGTGACATCACAAATGGTGAGTATTGAGTTCACAGGTATGAAACAACCAGAAAACAGCAAACGCACAAAGCAGCGGCGATTTAATTTGATTTAGGTTTAATACATATGTGGAGGGAAACACACACATACACACACACACACACACACACACACACATCTGGATCAATGATGGCGTTAATATGATGAAGCGTCACAGCCCGAAACACATCATTCGTCGTCACGTACCTGGACGTCGTGAACAGGCCGTAGATGAGGGGGTTCTTCTTGTCTTTCCCGTGCAGGATGAAGATGTCCTCTGAATTGGACGCAGGAAGGAAGGGTGAGAAGAAGAGGAGGAATTTAAACTGTGTTCAGATTACTAACAAACAGTGTTGAAATCAGTGGGTTCATTTTACGCAGGTTTGTGTGAACTGTAAATGTGTTTGCTTGTATGAACGTGTGCAACGTTAATGAGTGGGCTTTGAAACTCTGTGTGTGTGTGTGTGGTGTGTGTGTGTGTGTGTGTGTGTGTGTGTGCATCTATCAGTCTGACTGTGTGACTAATAACGCCGGGCGTGCTGGCAGCATGGCTCGCTGGCTGCTTCTAACGAATCCGTGGCCATTAATAACCAGCCACAGCGGGCGAGCCCAGCGCCAAGAACGCCACAGGAGAACAACACCTGCTGTCACACACGCTAACGCCACACCTCGCTGTTCGCTCCTCGTTCCAAACACAGCAGATCGCAGCATCGGACACGGCGTTCGCACTTCGGTGTGCCTCTGACGATTGTCGCTCATTCAGCGAGTTTTTTTTCCCCTCTCTCTCTCTATTCCATCTGTCTGTTAAAAAGTCTGCGGGCACCACTGGCCAACGTCTGACAAAGCGTGGAAATTAACCATTTTTACGGCGTTCCAGTGTTTACACCATTACACCGGATCGACTCAGTGGGGATGTTTTTCATTTGAAAGGAAATGTGACATTTCTCTCTTAAGAAAAAAAAACAAATCTTGGAAACAGTTGGGGTGGAGGCTGGAATTAACATGTGTGATAAATCCCACTTTGTTCATTACAACAACAGGAGCAGGTGCAAGAAACATATCTCTAAAAGTGTGAATATATGACCTATGACCTATTGGTCATGAACATATTTTCACTGTTCACTTTATTGAAAACATAAAGTAAACAAGTGGGTTTTTCTGTTTATGTTTATTCCGTGGAAACAGGCTCTTACATGTCGGTCTGTTATGGCTTAATAGTCTTATCGCCATGGCGATTCTGAGCAGAGTTCTCATATCGGGCAGGCCTGGTTGAAATTTTGGACGTCAGTCATGTTTAACTGCACTTGAAGTGACCAGACTGAACATCAAACACCATCCAAAGACAAGGGGCGTCATACTTGACGGTTTGTGACTTTGAAGAAGTCTGTGGGGTCCGTTGAAGGGGGGCCGATGGTTTAGATTCAGAACATGCTGCTCATCATTTCAGATCTCAGCAGACGTTACGCCCTGTTTCCCTCTCAATCCTTCCTAAGAGCAGGACGATGTTGTCATCCTGTCATAACTGCATGGAAAAGAGTCCTCAGCTGCTGTGATCATCCACAAATGATGTGACTGGGCTCGTACTGGGTTCACTTAGAGCAGGGGGGTCCAAACCCGGTCCTCGAGGGACGCCTGAGATGTCACCTGATTCAAATCAGCAGCTCGTTGTCAGGCCTCAGCAGAACTTCACAGAGACTGATTCCGGTGAGATAGGAGCAGGATGGGCGGCCCCCGATGACCGGTTTGGACACCCCTGACTTAGAGAAACGTCTGTGAGAGGATCTGACATGAGATAACCGTGTTGACATGCAAAGAGTCGAGAAACCTGCAACGATATGGGATGGAGATGATTAATACATGACTTGGATTCTCAGCCATTCCTCTCCCCTCCCCTCCCCTCTCCCCTCCCCTCTCTCCCCTCTCCTCTCCCACAGTGAGGCAGATATGTTGTGGTGAGGGAGACAACAAAGCGTATCACTCTTCTCACATTCCTGTCGTTCCTGCTGCTTCAGGTGGCCTCCATGGAACTACGCCCAGGAGGACGTCTGATCTCATCTCACTGCAACCACACACACACACACACACACACACACACACACACACACACACACACACACATTCACACGTACTGAAGAAATAAAGGGGCTCCATGTGTGCAGCTACACATACAAATGGAACCAGTGGCTGAATACATTCATCCTATACACACACACACACACACACACACACACACACACACACACACACACACACACACGTGTAATCAGAAGGCTCCTGCGGCGAGTCCAGAGTCCAGAGAGGATTGTGGGTACTCTGCTGCCTGCATCAGTCATGTTGCTCATTGCCTCTGCTCAACAGTTCTTTTCACTCAACACACTTCTTTCTGTCCTTTCTATCCTTCACAACTAGGGCGTATTTACTGACTGACTCATCAGTAAACACAGTTATGGTCGTAAGGATTTTGATAACCGTGGTTATCACGAACCTGCTTGTTGTCTAATAAACCTGAGAACCACTTCAACACATAAAGCAGCAGAGGGAAGGAATCGGACACCACAGATTCCACCAAATAAACACGTATGGGACGATTCTGGTTCCACGAAAACCGACCCGGATGTTCTGATGAATGACAGACGTCCCCGTCTGCCAAACCGCCATCGGAGAGTCGCGAGTAAAAGACATCTTCAGCAAAACATCCAGCCCTCTGCGCCAGTATTAAAGTAACAGATTATATTTAAAACCACAAAACAATGAACAATACTACATTGTTGTCTTAAATTATTATCACGAGTGTTTGCAGAGCCTGACCAATGTTTGACAACAAATACAAAATTGAAAAAAAAAAAATCTTCAAATTAGCCTTGTTTCCCTCCATATCTACATGGTGATCAAAAATCTATCATCGTGGCATCGCATTGTTTCATCCTTTTACTTGTGTCATTATCTCTAGCTATGTATCGTTCCCTCCTGCCGTTCATCCAATAGCATCTCTCCATTGAGCTGAAGTGTTTCGGTTGCTGGTCAGTGTGAGATTCCGCTGACTGACGTACCATTAACAAGCTGTGTGACTTGTCAAATGTCAGACACCTTTACATATGTTTATATAGACGAACTGGGACATAGATGTCAGAACATTCACCATGGTCCAATAGTTTTACAATGCTCACACATATTCCAACACACGTTGCTATGCTAGCTGCTAAATGTGTTTTTGACACCTTTGCTCTCAGAGTCCCATTTTTTCTTGCATTAGCTGCATCACATATCATTTCCACTAAGACAAAATTGGCTCCGTCTACTTTGTCTCCATAATAGTCAGGTAGAATAAGGGCCACATGGCATCTTAAAGTAAATATAGAGAGATTCATTGCTCCAAAGTTCCCAAACTTTTGAGAAGCTGATAAGGAACAAGCCTCCAGTGATTTGTCTCTAGATTCTCAGCAGTTCCCTCCACTTTCAGCTGCACATGAAAACACAGTTAAGCCTGGAAAGACACAGGCAAAGAACATTATTCTTTCTCTGCTTTGAAGAAGTTTCCGTTATTTACAGTTCAGCTCGTTAAAAAGAAAAGAATTCCCTCCATAAATCCCAGACAGTGTCAGCAGATCATCCGAGGTCAAACTGCTCTTTCAAGGATTCAAGGATTCTCTGCCACTCTGGTTTTCCTTCGTCGTCACTCTCGCCAGCCCTCTCAGCCTCCATCTCTCTCTATCTCCCCCGTCCATCTGTCTGTCTGGCCTATTTTCTCCAGAGGATTGTTCTTGTGTCTTCTTCTCTAAACAAAAAGCCTGTTTCCCCCTGAGGGGAGATAGTCTTGTCGCGCCCGCAGAACTGCAGCCTGAACCCCTATCCTCCTCCTCCTCCTCCTCCTCCTCCTGCTCCTCCTCTCCTCCTCATTGTCTAGCCACAGCCCCCAGGCCAAGACCCCTATCCTCTTCTTTCCCCTCCACCCTCCCTCTCCCTCCCCAACCACCCTAAATGCAAACATCCACCTTCACTTCTTTGGCCCTGCCTTTATTTCCTCCTTTCCATCTTAATTTCCCAATAACGGCTGCATTTCCATCTTGTCTGGTCCCTTAACCCCCCCGGCTACTGGCCTTATTCCTTCTGTTGCGCCATCGTTTTTCTCCATCACACTTTCCCCCTCCAGCCACGGCTGTTATTCTCCTCTTCCTGTCGCTCTCCATTGGAACAGTTAAGTCTGGACACTCAGTATAAATCAGTTTTTAATGGCGCCAATCAATTTGAGGAACAAAACTATCTGGAAACACACTGTGTTAGTTTTGTTATGATGAATTACAATCATTTTTGCATTTTGCATGAAAGAGCATTCGAAATGACACGACGGGAGGTTTCCTGCAGCCGTTAAAAATTGATGATTGTCATTGTGACTGTCTTTGTTTTGCAGCTCCATCCCCACACACCCACACACATTCCTTCCCTTCCTCCTTTGCCAATTTCACCCTCCTGGTGTGTGTCCAGGTACGTTTACACGCGGCTGACGAGGAAAAAAGAAAACTGCCGGTGGTACCAGACAGATTGACATCCTCCTCCTCTCCTCCTCGCTCCTCTGGTCAACACCTCAGATAAACATGGTCCTTGCTTTGCTTTGACACGACATGTTTTCAAACCTACATTTAGTTTGTGAGGAAGGAAATGAGTATTTGAATCATCTGAAACCACATGTACGGTCCCCACCCTAAGTCTGATGATCACGTCCCAAAGAATGTCCACAGAGAAACGGTCGACATTTAGTCATTTGCCTCTGTGATATCAGCTGAATCTGAAACCTGACAACATCTGTCTCACTTTGCCTCCATCAGATGTTTGCAAAGCCTCTTCTGGCACAAAGTAATCCCAACCACCTGTAGTGGTTTTTCTTCCATTTCACATTCCTGACTCAAAAACACACACACACACTGGAGGAATATCTGGGCTGCGATCAAACACACCACGGCTGCTCACATTTGCTCACAGTTCATTTAGCGTCTGTGTTTACCAACTAATTCATGGCTGGAGCATTGAACGTGTCATAAATAAAAACCGTCAGTGTCTCTGCTGTCTTGACACTGAATCTTGACACATTGTCTCCGGGTTGAAAAAAACGCCCTGGTCCACCACGACAGCGGCAGGAAACGTTCCCGTCAGCGTTTCTCTGCTGTTTCCAGCGAGTCGAAGGTGCTTCAGCTTCACAACAACCTCCACGGTCCAGGACGGTTGCAACCATCGGTTTGCTTTCATACTCATCACAGTGGGTTTACAATTCCAAACAAAGCAGCGCATCAACTCACGTCAGCCTCCGTCTCATGAGACAGAACGCAGCCGGTGGAACTGCAGACCGAGAACCAACCGAACGATCAACTCGCCACAATCCGTCTGTCCGTCTGTGGTGATATTTGTCCATCCGTTTTCAGCACACACTCATTCTGTTGAAGACGAAACCAGGAGGACGTCCAGGCTGCTGCTTTCCGTTCACTGGATCCTTTCAGAAAACGTCCGGTGCTGTCACAAATAACTCTCGCTGTCACTCAACACCAACCAACAGGTGCACACGGTGCCTCGAGGGACCAAGATGAGCAGAGTGACAACTTGGCCATGGGCTCGTTGGAGCTCTGTGGATTTCTCCAGGGACTCTTTGCACCTGTGGTGTTGACCTTTCACGGTCAGAGTTCCTGACTAGTGACATTTTGAAGTCAGCTACAAGGTTTCAACATTCTTTCAGATTAAATATGTCTGCTCCCACTGAAAAGAAAAAGAAAACAAGTGAATCTCATAAGTTCTGCGAACATCTTGGCGGCGCCAGGTGGTGACTCCTGCTCTGCTCTTTGAGACTTGTATTGTTTCTGTGTGGCGAAGCGTGTTACAAACACAACGCCGACGGCATTCTTAACCTGATCCGTTAATCTCTGCCCTCTACGTTTGTGGTTTCTTGTGTGTGTGTGTGTGTGTGTGTGTGTGTGTGTGTTGATGAAGTGCGTTCGCAAACAAATTTGGATGCACTCTTATCAGATGTGTGAAGCGCAGCCACAGGCATGCTGGCAAGGAATGTTTACGCTGTCCGACGAGCCCCAACTGCCTCGACAGGCTGAAGCTCAAGTGTGTGGAACAGCTCCTGAGGTGTGTTAACGGGCTGTGCGTGTTCCTTCAACACGGCGGTCCTGTCGTTTACTTTGAGCTTCTGCTGTTTATAAAAACAGTCGCGATAAGGAAGCGGTCCTGTCTCCACACGATCGCCCCGATGCTCCGCTCTGAGAAGGCCGGAAGGTTCCAGCTCATGTAACGGAGGATGGTTTGGCCCAGTGGAAGCGTGTTCCCATCGCTCAATAGCTGCTAATGTGTACATTGTACTGAGAAAAAAAGACGTGGGGAGAAATGTGAGCAAGTAGCAAGAAGTCGTGACGGATATTCCTCTTCATCTTTTATACAGGGACGGTCCTTAATCTATGTTGGTGAAAGCAGAACCATATGCAGAATGTGAAAAGTGTAAGATTGTTCATATTGCGAGGGATGGATGGATGTTGTTAATGTCGTAAGGTATCACTTACACTCTTGTTATGTCTCTCTTGAACCGACACCAGAAGTGTTCCTCTGGCAGCAGTTTGGGTCTCGAAACCGCACACGTTGGCGTGCACTTCAATCAATCGATGGATATTATTCAACCGTGGAGGTCAGATTTCCCTCGGATGGTGAATCATATGTGATGAAAACGTCCTAAGACACTGAATTCATAACCATAGCAGTCAAGTCCCATCTGGGGTGATCTGTACCATGAAAAACCACAATCCCTCACACCAGATTTAAAACTCAATGTCTGCGACACAGGAGCTGACACGTGTGTTTGGAACTGGATGGACCACATTCATGAGCCCCAGTGGCCTAATGGATAAGGCACTGGCCTCCTAAGCCAGGGATTGTGGGTTCGAGTCCCATCTGGGGTGACTGCTTATTTAACACATCTGTGACCAATATCTTACTCCCGCTTTACATTACAAAACAGCAGCGACATCACACCTCCACCATTGACAGAAGCCCAGGTGCCTGTTCCAGAAAGAAGGTTAGTAAAAATCAGTTCAATCCTGAATCGAAACATATGAGTCTTAAGAACAGTCTGAGTTCTATAAGTTTCCATGAAAGTAGAATGGAAAAAGAAGTTCTTCTCCTTCACTTCAGGATGAACAAACTCAGGATTGTCTCTAAACCTCCTTTCTGGAACGGGCCCCAGGTCCATCAGCTTGATTCCTGTGTTTTCAATACGACCGGAGACAAGACCACACCAGCAGTCATATCACATCCTCCCCCGACAATGTTTTACCAGCAGCTGGTCGACATTCAAATGTTATTGACTTCAAGAAATAAGTTGAGTAGATCCACATCAATGTTCACACTTAAGAAATGTTTGGATCTTGAAGTGTGTGTCAGTACGCCAGCTGAGCGCAGAGTGAACAGGAGCTGATATCGACACACTGAGGAAACTCAAGTGCACGCGCGCACACACACACACACACACACACACACACACAAAGAGCCACAGTGAGGACACCCTTGATAATGAATAAACCCACAGCAACTAAACGTTGAGGCCAGTTGCCATGGTTACCAAGGCTGAAGCACGAAGACGAACCCAAGGTGACCAACAGGGCTGTTGATCACCGTGGTAACGAGGGAGCTATTCACGCACACACGCGTGCGCACACACACACACACACTGTAAGTCTTCTGTCTGTTTGTGAACGGTTCCAGCAGCGATGAAGCTTCCAGCGATATGTGCTGATCTGACGGGGTGGGGAGGGGGGGCTGAAGCTCAGCTGATGGGATTTACTGTGAATGTAATGTGATAGTCGGGATGTGTGTGTGTGTTTTGGGGGGTGGGGGGGTACTTACGCAGTTGGTCAAAGTGTGTCTGCAGGCCGTCTGGTCCTGGGACTGAACAAACGATCCGGGCTTTTTGAAACGTGCTCCACTTATTGACTAAACTCCTCTGGCCTCCAATGTCATTCTACACACACACACACACACACACACATAAACATAAACTCAGTATATGTCTAGGACGAAAACTCATTACTCAGCTATTAAATACTTTGATTTGATGTCAGTCCAGCTCATATTAATAGCGACATTCACACAGAAGTGGGAACATGAGAATCACACCTACTCAGATATGTAAACACACAAACATCCATCGTATAGTGGAGCAGAAGACTGACAGTCAACAACAAACAGTCCGATATCCACAACAATCTATCTATAAAAGTCGCTTTCTACGTAAACACACACCTCCGCAGGCCCAGACACACGCGCTCCGGCACGTCCATACTCTGTCTGTGCTGGCGGACACGTTCAAATAAACTACAGGCCTGAGCTGGAGTCTGATAGGAGCACACCAACAAACACAAACAACAAACACACGCCGTACCTTACAGACACGCGCCACTCTGGAGTACAGCACCTTCCCGGCGGCCCCCTCCGCCTCCTGAGCGCGCTCAGTGAAGAACACGTAGACCTTATCGTCCTCTGGGTTATCAGTTTCAGACAGCGGCGCGACCCGCACAAACTGGGCATCTGGAGAACGGAGAGAGAGAGGGAGAGAGAGAGAAAGTCGAAACGTACATCAGCAGCCACACGCGCCACTGCTGATACGCACGTAACGCGCGTACAAGGACGACAGATTGAGCGACAAGCACAATCACAATCAAGTTTACAAACAGCAGACAG
This sequence comes from Lampetra planeri, assembly GCF_965212315.1. Lineage (NCBI taxonomy): Eukaryota > Metazoa > Chordata > Hyperoartia > Petromyzontiformes > Petromyzontidae > Lampetra > Lampetra planeri. Next base: position 5,731 of record NW_027614464.1, on the reverse strand, counting down.
TCAACATGTATCTTGTTGTTATCAGCAGCCGACGTCGACACGCTGATAGCACGCCGACCGGGCGTTTGGGAGATGACTGCTGAGATGCTGACTGGGAGAAAAGGGACGAAACGTTGATATATTTATTTGTAGTAAAAAGACTATGGAGAAGACACAGATACAGGCTGTGTGTCGAGGACATAGCATGCTAGCTGCGCTGCCGACGTGTTCCAGTTGTAAACAAACATGATTGTCACAGGTCAGGGCAGACAAATACATTACATCAACGATTCAGAAGTCTCCAAACGACAGTTTTAAACAAAAACGTGAAAGAAATATGGATTTCTTCTTGACACGCCCACTCACCCTGCAGCCAGGTGGAGTCGTACTGCTCGGTGCGAATGACACGGCGGCTTCCAAGGCTGCGAAAAAAGGCCGAGTCCCGACTCATAAAGTCTGAGGTGATGCCAGCGTACAGCTCTCCATCTGAGCAGAAGAGAAACATGTTTACACATCGACAGACAGAAGGTTGATTTTCAGGATTATTGGTCAGTTCCATCATGATCTCACAAATCATGGGTTCAGAAAAGATCCAAGTCAATCCAGAATGTTCTAACTCTTTAACTGCACTGTCAGAACCAGGTCCACAGTCACATGTGTTCCTGAAATGTTTCTTCGTCCTGTGACGTTTTGCCAAATCACACACATTTCATGAGTCCTAGTTGGAGGCAAACAAACGTCTGTTGTCAACTTACCGACCACAGCAGAGGCTGTTTTCTGGAGAGGATCATAGGGACATTTCCCCTTCCCGCATTCTGTCTGGCTGTAAGAAAGCGTCTGGTGTTCGGACTGGTGATGAAAACAGACACAGGGGTCACGATGACGGACACAAAAATCAGCTGTAGAGTTGACACGTTGTGTCTAAAAGCTCTTTTATTCACACACACTTTAATGCAACACACACACACACACACACACACATTCATGAAGCGAGTGAGCGGCTAATTGAGCGTAATCAGTCTAAGTGGTGGGATTTTTAAAAATGTGTGAAGTCTTAAAGCGGTCAGCGCCACCGGCTCCTCTAAGCACCACGTCTGAACATCTGCTCTGATCTCGCGTGGTCTTTCATGGGATTAGGTCGGAAAACGCGCCGCTGAAAGGTATGCATGCAACTTAAGGGAAAACCACAAATGCAGGAATGTGCACACACATATTAACCTCACACAGTCTGAGACCCAACACACACACACACACACACACACACACACACACACACACACATACTGAACTGAGGGGCCCACGAATGTCTAAACTATCACATGTTCCACATAGTAAAAAACCAAACAAACACCTGGTCACACCTGGACCTTTAGATTATAGTTGACATATTATAAAATGAACCGTCCGGTGGTCCCACATCCCCAGTGATGGGACAACAGGTGCATTGTATAGAATACAGACAGCTGAGACATGATGAACTGTGGCTGAGATATGGGCATGAGGGCAGCCCCCACACCTGTGACATCTCAGCTCCTGATTGGTCTGTGGACAGGGACTGTGACGCACGCACGCACGCACGCACAGCATGGACTGTGTGAGGCTGCGCACTCATATCTAAATCATAAGTGTCGTTTTGTGGTGCTCAGTTTAGATATAAATGATTTACTGGCTGGGAATAATCGTGTCTGTGTGTGTCTGTGTGTGTGTGTGTGTGTGTGTGTGTGTGTGGTCTGGTCTGAATCGTTCAGACTTCACAACCTAATATCATTTTGCTTTGGTTTCTTGTCACACATTCATGCTACTGAAGATGCAACTGTGGGAAAGGAAACACAGGAAGTTCCTGTGTGGGTTTACTGTGTGTTTCTGTGACACAGTTGGACGCCTGAATCTGCATCGTGTCGTAGTTTTGATACAACAGATGAGTCAGACCCGGACCACGTGTGGTGGGGGGGCTGGGTCTGGATGTTTTAAAAATAACTGAACCGCACAAAAATTGATAAATGCATATGTGAATGCAGGTGTGTGTGTGTGTGTGTAGACGTACCTGTTGGAAGATGCTGGTAGCGATGGAGGCACATCGGGGGTTGAAGGCCCCGGTGCCACACACATACAAGTGAGTTCGGTTCAAAGGCTGCAGGACTCGCAGGAAGTTGGCACACTCAAACTGGAGAGAGATGGTGGATAACAGAGCACTGTCAGCACCACGGAGCCTTGTCTAAAATCCACTGCACAGAACTTAGCGTGTAAAATCTGGTTCATGGTAACACGCAGTGGTTGACTGGCGTGTAGGTTTGTGTGTGTGTGTGTGTGTGTTTGTGCGTGCTGAATCACCTCTGGATCCTTCCCAGCCATGAGACATTCCTGAATACGGTCTGGACTCGCTGGCCAATACAGCTGACGAAGGAGAGATAAAGATAAAACCAGAGGCAGAAGAAAGAGATCGACCGACTTTTTTCGCACTGGTCGGTATTTAACACGGACTGAGTCAGCAACAAGTTACAACAAATGCAACGCGACTCGAAAACAGTGCGTCATAAGCTCAGCTACAACAACTGAATTGAACTGCACACAGTCCCTGCCCGTAAATGCACAATGCGGCCGCTGTTAGAATCTTAAATAATGCCAGTGGTCACTTCAGCGGACAGCTATTTAAAACTCGCACTGGGCTCTTCTGTAACTCCTTCAACATTGGCTCTCTGTCACGATAACTCACGTATGAAAGGGTTAACGCTTCTTAAGTCATAGAAACATGCATATTTGACCACGTGAAACATCAAGTAGATTTCGGATTCAGCCAAACGTCATTGCAGCGGTGCAGAGCGGAGCACCGGAGCGGTTTTCAAAGGCCCTTTTGAACCCAGAATGACCCAGACACACTCACTCCTCCATTGTGGATGTCGGTCACGCCAGCTCCCTTTTCTTTGCCACAGGTTTTCAGTCCGTCTAATGTGAACTGTGATTTTATTGGATATGAAAGGAGACAAAAGCCTTTTTTTTTTTTTTTTTAACACAGCATTACTGTGGCTCAGAACCAAAAATGTAGGCTGCTTGCCCACATGGTATGGTACATACATTCAGACAGATCAGTTCTCTTCAAATTATATGTGGGTTCTTTGTCGTGTCATTTCTGTGAAAAACAAGTTTCCAGAAGTATGTCACGCAAATGTTTGTTCCAACTATTGATCAGGAACAGATCCTGAGAAAGGAACCTGGAGTTAATGTGAGGAGGCCTGAAAGACTGAAGCCAGCTTCATCAAATCAGATTCAGGAAGGAATTATTGTATCTAAATAAAATCACAGGCCTTGTTTGGTTCATTGACATGAAGGCGTTCACCGTGCCGTCAGGTCAGACAATCAACCGTGAGCCCAGATTTCCCTCACACACTAACAAGCGGCCTAATGGATCTGCTGTGATCATAACAGCTTGGTCGTCAGGAGTCTCACGTTTCCACCTCAGAACTTCGCCACATGTAAACACATCATCAGTGCCAACCACCGACAAACTGGGGATTTTCCCAGAGTTCAGGTCAACGACGGACGTCGAGCACGAGAGAAGGAGGGACACAGGTGAGGTCCGGTGTTAAACGGCAGCCGCGCTCGGAGAAAGATGGAATCTAAATGATAAGAGTCCGTGTGACATCGCAACATACTACACATACCTCACATACCACAGCAGCACCGACGATTACAGAAGAATTGGAACATTTGAGCTCTGTACGTTCTCGCTACACAAATGAGGACAATTGGACTGAACTTTAAATACATCCCACACCTTTCTATTTGCTGTTTACAGAGAATACCTAGTGCATTGAGCTCTGCCGACTCATTCAAACCTGAGTTTGGTGATGATTCAAACTGCAGGATTAAGTGGTGAGCTCTTAACCAAAAATGGGAGGTGACTTAAATAAGAAAGGGATCGAAAGCCATGAATGACCAGCGATGATGTTTTCATCCAGTAATAGTTCCCTCATGTGCTTGTTCCCGCAGAGCTGATAGATCAGATTAGATCATAAACCTCGGTGGCCCTGCACATACCACACACCCACAGCAACCCGGACCACCACTGCAGGATCCTCACCAGGTAAATATTCCCCGGGGGATGCTGGTTGTTGGCTCGTACGACGAGCAGATGAAAATCAAACCCAATTTTCTTATGAATTCTTGTTCTTAGGGCATTAAATGACCGTATTGAAAAGAGAGGAGGAGAGCAAATCCATAACAAACACAGTCAAACTCTTGGTGACCCTGTTTGAAATGTGGATTTGCAGACTCACACAGAAGGAATGCGGTGAGGGTTCTGGGTTCTGACCGAAAGCAGCCGAACACATCGGCGTCTGAAGGAACCACAGCATTCCATGTTTGCACCAACGTCCTCATCATGGACTAGAAATACTGATGGACAAGTAAATAAAAGTACAAACCGGAATCACCTGAACTGAATTCAGACAATGGCAAACGGGAACATGGGCACACAGAGTGGAACCGTGTGTGTTCAGCTTTACAGACAACTCATGCTTTTTTAAAATCGATTATCTATATTTTCATTTATAATTCTATCATCCTCCCCCCCCTCTCTGTTGCCACACTAACCAGATCATGATAAAAGTACGTCCTCACCTTCAGATCATCTTAGACTTGCTAAGAACAACTTTATTCCCATATACTAAGTTGCGATGAACTAAGTAGAACACAACCGACTCGGTTTCAGTCACATCACTGTGAGTTACTAACTCCGACAACCGCTGCCCGTGGAACACCTCGTTACGTTGGGTTTTATTCTGAAGACTTTTGTCGGCAGTGCTTCTTTGTACCATTGTAGCCATTTGTCAGATTAGTTCGGCCTCATTAACCTGAATGAAACGTGTCAGGGTGGGAACTTGACCAGCTGACTGCGCAAACAAAAGGGGGGCAGGCTGACAGAGCTGCGCCTGTCAAGCTCAATATCACTGGCTTCATGTCATTGACGTCACGTGCAAATGTTTCCTTGAAAATATGATCCATTGTACAAAAGCAGCAGCTCCTGCCAGTATGTGAAATCAATAGTGTATTTACAGGCTGCGCACGAGGAGCTGGGTTTCCCGATCAATCAGAAAGTTGAAGTGGAGGTTAGCGGAGTCTCTGGTTGTTCTCTCATGGACGTTTTACTGCTGTTGGTGAAGTTGAGCAGTGAACATATACAAGGCGTGAAGTGGGAATGTGAGAAATGCGAAGGAAATATGACGTGACCTGATCCGTTTGTTTTGAGGGAAAGTGGAAAAATTAACACGGGGATCTTTTCTTTTTTTTTTTTTTTTCAAACCACATTCAGGCTTTTCACATACGATCACAAATTTCTTTCTTTTCTTCTTGAACCTTTATTAAACCAGGTTGGTCCCATTGGGATTAACAAGTTCTTTTTCAGTGCGACCTTGCCAATGTCCGTGGATGTGTGTGTGTGTGTGTGCGCGCGCTCACCTTGCGTGGGTTCTGCGTTACGTCGTCCATGCTGGTCGACAGCAGGTTATCTTTCATGGCCACGTACAAACGCCTTCCGTCGTCATCGGGCAGCAGAGAGTGCAGGTCCCCCGCCGCCAGCGGCAGCGTCAGCAGCCGGCCGTTCTGGATCAGCTCTGACATGTGAGGAAGGACAACAACAGAAAGGATTCAACTCAGTGGAGGTGCTGTTGAATAAATCATGTGGCAGAGACGAGAGCATGGACACGTTTTGTGTCCTCACTGACAAAGAGCAGTTCCCGAACCCAACCTGGATTCC
>NW_027614463.1:0-26132 GCF_965212315.1 Lampetra planeri | reverse complement strand
CCAACTTGCTGTGCTTTAGCCACCCGGCGCTCCGCTCGTTGTTGTGAGCGTCGCTCCTCCGCCCTCCGTTGTTGTTGGAGGGCGACTGCCTCCAACTGCCCAGTAGCGTCCTTCACGAGCCTCCTCCACTGAGGCCGATCTTGACACCGCTGGTACCAGTCATCGGCAAGTCCACTCAGCTCCACGTCCTCCTGTACCACATCACTCCATCTCTTCTCTAGCCCGTGCCGCGCCCGTTTAGCCCCCTCGATCCGGCCGAACAAAAGCTGTTTAGGCATGCGGTGGCTGGGCATGCGGGCTACATGACCCAGCCAACGCAGCCTTGCCTGCCGGAGGAGCTCACTGATGGGACTTTGCCCAGATCTTTCAAGGACTTGTGAGCTCCTCACACAATCCAGCTGGTCAAACCCAGGATGGATCGTAGGCAGGCAGCCTAAATGTTTCCAACGGCGAAGATGCTCCACTAGGGGGGTCCACGTTTCGCAAGCGTAGAGAAGGGAGGGAATGACCGTGGCCGAGAAGACCTGAAGCTTCGTGCGGAGCGACAGACCAGGTAGCTTCCACACAGCGTTACGCAACCGATGAAAAGATATTGCCGCTCGACTGATTCGGAGTGAGACCTCTGCTGATAAACTGGAGCTGGTCATGAGCACACTGCCCAGGTATGGGAAACTCTCTACTCTCTCCACAACTGCCCCATCACCGATTGGGAGTTGTGGGGGCGGAGTGCCCGATGGTACAAAATACCCAGGCAGGTGCTTAGTTTTGGTGGGGCTGATGGTAAGGCCCCACCTCTTAGTGGCACACTCCAGCCTCAGCAGCAGCGTCTCCAACTCCTCTTCTGAATGAGCAGCTATTACCAAATCATCGGCATACATAACGTGGTTGACCAATAGGGAGCCATCCCTTGATCGCACCCGGGCGTCGATCAGCCTCCCATTATATCTGTACCAAATGGTAATTCCCCCGGTACAGCTATTGAAGGCTTCACGAACTACGCAGTCGAAATAGATGTTAAATAATGTGGGAGCCAGAGGACATCCCTGTCGCACCCCAAGGTGTACAGGGAAAGGCTCCGACTCCCGGCCACGTAGTTTTACCCGGGCCCGCTCACCATCATGAAGGTCCTTAATGATCGTGAGCAGAGGGTCAGGGACTCCGAAAGCACGAAGAACAACCCAGAGCCCAGTCCTACTGATGGTATCATAGGCCTTGACCAGGTCAATAAAGCAGAGATGTAGGTCTTTTTGGAATTCCCTACACCTCTGCTGTAGCAGACGGACAGAAAATATGGCATCTGTGCAGGACCGCCCTTTCCTGAAACCACATTGGGGCTCCGCAAGCCTCTCCTCAGCATGCCTAGCAAGGCGATGTTGAATAATCCTTGCCAGGACCTTACCCGGCACACTGAGGAGTGAGATGCCCCTGTAGTTGTTACAGTCTGTGCGGTCCCCCTTCTTAAAGAGGGGACCACCAGGGCATCCTTCCAGTCCTGCGGAACCCGTCCAGTGGTCCAGACTGTTGTTATGATGTCATATAGGGCAGTCTGTGCACAAACGCCACCCTCCCTCAGCATTTCGCCTGGGAGATCATCTCTGCCCGGTGCCTTCCCTGGTCTCAGACTCCGGATCGCCCTCAGTACTTCCTCAACAGCCGGTACCTCAGCCAGCCACTCACAGGGGGTGACCTCTTCCAATATTTGAGGCACCGCAGCCTCAGCAGGGTTATCCCCACTTTGTGCCATGATGTTTTCCTGGCTGAGAGATTTTCCCTCCCCCAGGACCTCACAGAAATGCTCAGCAAATCTGCAAACCTGTTCCTGGGGGTCGGAGATTGGATCACCGTTTTTTCCTCTAATGATGGTAATAGGTGTGGCGCTGCAGGTTACTTTTTTGATGGAGTTAAATAGTGATTTGTGATCGCGGGCCACTGAGGCAGACTCCATCTCCTCAGCAACCCGCGACCACCACCCATCCTTACAGCGCCTTACGGCTCTCCGAACCTCCGAGCGAAGGCTGCGGTAAACCTCCTCATTCTCTGACGTGGGATGCTGTAGGCGATGAGAGTGGGCCTGTCGCTTTTTCTCAATTAACCTGAACACCTCCTCCGTCAGCCAGGGTTCCCGGGGAGGTCTGGACCGCGTACCCAAAGCAGCCATTGCAGCTGCATGAGTCACAGTCTTAAACCTCGCCCATTTACCCTCGACATCAGGTGGAGTGGGGGACGATGCCAACCCCAGCTGCAAGCGATGATGAAATTCTCGCTTGCAACTTTCATCAGCTAACTTAGACCAGGCCACTTTTGGTTGGAATGGGATCCTGGGTGTACACCCACCACCGGAGTGGAAGAATGGCAGGCGCATCTTACAGATGACTAGTCGATGGTCAGAGGGCAGATCAGCTCCACGGTAGGTCCTGGTGTCAAGGACATGGGCTCGCATCCGCTGGTCCGTCACTACGTAGTCCAGCAGATGTTCTTGCTTGGACCCGGCATGCATCCATGATGTTGTGTGGATGCGCCGATGCCGGAAGAGCGTGTTGGTAATTACAAGCCCATGGGCTGCACAGAAATCTAGCAGCCTCCTACCGTTGTTATTGAGCTGATCTGGCCCATGCCTTCCAATCACTCCAGACCAGGTGCCAGCATCATGACCAACTCGGGCATTGAAGTCACCCAACAAGATGACTCTGTCCCGAGTGGCCACTTTAGCCAGCACCTGTGACAGTAGGTCATAGAAAGCGTCTGACTCATCGGCTTTGCCTGCATCCCTCCACGGATGTTCGTCTTCGGTGGGGGGCGTAAGTAACCACGACCACCACTCCTCGCCTCTGGTTGATGGGAAGGCGAGCCCAAAGTATCCTGGGGCTTACAGCTTCCCACACCTCACCGCCACGCTCCCACGCCCCCTTCATTCTTTTGTTCAGAAGAAGAGCCACACCCTGTTGTTTGGCAGTCTCCTGCCCCGAGTAGAGGACTGTCCACCCCTCATGGTGGCAGGAGCCAGAACCGGTCCACCGGACCTCCTGAATGCCACAGAGATCCAGGCGGTACCGGTCCAGCTCCCGACAGAGGAGTGGCAGCCTCTCCTCCGCAGTGAGCGTTCGAACATTCCACGTGGCCATCCGCAATGGTTTTTTCGTTGTTACTGGAGGAGCCCCGAGGGTTAAAATTCAATCTCCTGGCTCCGCCAAATGGGGTTTGGCCAGGAGACGTCATAAAAGCCTGACCCCCCGGGGCCTCCGGCACAAGCTTATTAATTACAGGTTTATGTTTAAATCGTAGTTTAGTGGTGGTTAATTGAAGGTGGAGGGGTTACCAGCCCCTCGCACCCGTCCAGAGCCCCCGTTTAGCCACTGTGGTGGTCACAGACGCCATGAGGGGAGAGGCCAATGGGCATTGGCCCTCCCCCCACAGCACTGCCCACGACAGTGTTGCCCGTCCGGCACCGCGAGGAGGTAGGAGGTTGTTTTGCCGGACACGTACACACCACACGTGTACACACACACGTGTACACACACACACGTGTACACACACACACGTGTACACACACACACGTGTACACACACACACGTGCACACACACGTGTACACACACACGTGTACACACACACACGTGTACACACACACACGTGTACACACACACCCAGGCAATTACACAGAAAGAGCACGGGCAGAGAGGTAAATAGAGATTGCATGGTGAGGGAGAGAGAGAGCGAGAGAGAGAGAGAGCAACAGCACATGAAGCAGAACACGTGGTCCATCAAGCTCTCACTGTAGCCGTCTGCATGGCAACCCTAACCAGGGCAACGGTAACCAGGGGCAACCGTAACCGTAGCGACCGTGCAGCCGGCTCGCGCACGCGGTGGCTCAGCAGCACCAGGCGCACAGCAGGCAAACACTCGGCTAGGCTCGCCGCTGGCCATTCCACATTCGCATGGTGGGATGCGGTCTATCCAGCGGACCTACACTGCTCGTGTCGACCGCCACGAGATGACGCTGCTGCTGGAATCGACGCCCCCTGAACATTAACTCTTAAACTCGTAACCCTCGACTCCTCTGCGTGCCTCCCCCACGCTATCGTGATGCCCGATGTACACCCCTGTCGCGAACGCCTCTCCTCCTCATTCGTACCTTAACACTGCCCATAGACTCAACACTGCACCATAGACTCAGCACTGCCCACATACTCAACACTGCCTATAGACTCAACACTGCCCATAGACTCAACACTGCCCATAGACTCAACACTACCCCATAGACTCAACACTGCCCATAGACTCGACACTGCCCGTAGACTCAACACTGCCCGTAGACTCAACACTGCCCATAGACTCAACACTGCCCATAGACTCAACACTGCCCATAGACTCAACACTGCCCATAGACTCCACACTGCCCATAGACTCAACACTGCCCATAGACTCAACACTGCCCATAGACTCAACACTGCCCATAGACTCAACACTGCCCATAGACTCAACACTACCCATAAACTCAACACTGCACCATAGACTCGACACTGCCCATAGACTCAACACTGCCCATAGACTCAACACTACCCATAGACTCAACACTACCCATAGACTCCACACTGCCCATAGACTCAACACTGCCCATAGACTCAACACTACCCATAGACTCCACACTGCCCATAGACTCAACACTACCCATAAACTCAACACTGCCCATAGACTCAACACTGCCCATAGACTCAACACTACCCATAGACTCCACACTGCCCATAGACTCAACACTACCCATAAACTCAACACTGCCCATAGACTCAACACTACCCATAGTCTCCACACTGCCCATAGACTCAACACTGCCCATAGACTCCACACTGCCCTCACCCCTCCACTTCTTCCCGTCCCTCCCCTGTAGCCCTTTCGTGCTCTCCCGAGTACCCATCGATTGCTGCTGCCACTCATTCCCCAGTGCACTTGCCCCTGCCCCACGACGTCATTCCATGCTGTATCGTCGCTTTCACAAACTATGCCAAGCGCTTTGAGTGATGGCCCCCTATGGAAATATTCTAAATTAGATTGGATATTGAATATGATGATGCTGATGCTTCCTGTTGAAGGTGATACCAATGAGGATGATACTACGGATGATGGCGATGATGATGACGACGCTGATCGTGGTGCTAGTGATGGTCATGCTGCTGCTCCTGCTGCTGCTGCTGCTGCTGCTTCTGCTGCTGCTGCTGCTGCTGCTCCTGCTGCTGCTGCTGCTGCTCTTGCTGCTGCTGCTGCTACCGTTGATGCCGATGATTTAGCAACCGCTGATACTGTTGTGGATTCTAATCCTGCTGCTGCTGCTGCTGCTGGTGATGATGATAACGATGCCGTTTTTGTTTCTGCTACTGATGATGATAACACTGATTCTGCTGCTGATGATAAAGAAACTGCTGCTGCTTATGATGATGATGATGATAACACCGATTCTGCTGCTGATGATAAAGATACTGCTGCTTATGATGATGATGATAACACTGATTCTTGCAGCTGCTGCGTATAATGATACTGCTGATGATGATAATGAGGGTATCCAACTACTCATAATGATGCTGATGGTAATGATGCTGCGTCTGCTGCTGATTTTACTGATGCCAATGTTACTACCGGACTGCTGATGACGAAACTCTACGACTCACTACCGCTGCTGCTGCTGATGATGATGATCCTGCTGCTGATGCTAATGCTGATGATGATCAGAACACTTTAACCACAGCAACGATTTCAGCACAAGCATCGCCACACACACACACCTGCGCCAGGCGAGAACACGTGACCCGCGGGGGTTAGTGCAGGTGAGATGAACACAGGGAAATACAGACCCGCTCCCCCCTCTCACCCCTCCCCCCTCTCACCCCTCCCCCCTCTCACCCCTCTCACCCCTCCCCCTCTCTCACCCCTCCGCCCTTGCCCTCTAACCCCTCCCCTCTAACCCTTCCCCTCTAACCCTTCCCCTCTCCACCCCTCCCCCGCTCTCATCCCTCCACCCCTCCCCTCTAACCCTTCCCCTCTAACCCTTCCCCCTCTCACCCTTCCCCTCTCCACCCCTCCCCCGCTCTCATCCCTCCACCCCTCCCCTCTAACCCCTCCACCTCACACCCCTCCACTCCCCCTCTCTCATCCCTCCATCCCTCCCATTCTCACCCCTCCCCTCTCACCCTCCCCCCTCTCTCACCTCTCCACCCCTCCCCTCTAACCCCTCCCCTCTCACCCCTCCACCCCTCCCCCTCTCTCATCCCTCCACCCTCCCCCTCCCACCGCTCCTCTCTTACTCCTCCACCTCTCCCCTCCACCCCTCCCCTCTTACCCCATCTCACCTCTCACCTCTCACCCCTCCACCCCTCCCCTCTCACCCCTCTCACCCCTCTCACCCCTCCCCCTCTCTCATCCCTCCACCTCTCCCCATCACCCCTCCCCTCTTACCCCATCCCCCTCTCACCTCTCACCTCTCACCCTCCCCCTCTCACCCCTCCCACCCCCATCCCTACCCCGTCTGCTTCCTACGACCCTCCCACCACCGCACTAAGAAGACGCCGTCCCCTGTCCCTCGTCAGCACCCAGACCACGCCCCCTGACCCCCAGCTCCCCCCCCCCCCCCACTCTCCACCAGACAATCTCAGCAGGGTTACAGCTGGAGGACGGCTGCTCGGCCTGGGTCACCCCTCTCTGCTCCTCCATCCCACTCACCATCACTGCTCCTCACACCTCTGCGCCAAACTCTCTGCTCCACATCACGTCCCACCCACCCGCCCCCTCCCTCCCCCCGGCCTCTCCTCTTTCCCTCCCTCCCCCCCCTCCCTCCCCTCCCCCTCGCGTCCCTCCCTCGCCGACTCAATCTTCTACCCGCCTCTCCCCACCATCGCCTCCTCTCTCTCTCATCTCCCCATTTCCATCTTCCAATCCCTCCCTCTCAGTCTCCTCCCTCTCTCTCCACCTCCTCTCTCTCTCTATTGCCGCCGTCAGACCCTTACACTCCCCCCATACAATCCCTATCACTCCTCTCCATCTCTTCTCGTCTCACCCCCTCCTTCCCTCCCTCCCTCCCACATCCTTCCCCTGCCCAATCCCCCCCCGCCCCCCATCTCCTCCATCTCTCTTCCCTCTCTCCCCCACTCTCCCCTCGCCCTCTCTCTCTCTCTCCATCTGCCCTCTCTCCCGTCTCTCTCTCTCTCCCTCCACCCCCCGCTCCTATCTCCTGCTGTGCCTCGTGAATTCTGCACCACGGACAGCACCGCCCCCTCCCCCCTCCCTCCCCTCCCCCTCCCCTCTCCCTCCCCTCTCCCTCCCCTCTCCCTCCCCCTCCCCTCCCCTCTCCCTCCCCCTTCCCTCCCCCTCCCCTCTCCCTCCCCCTCCCCTCCCCCTCCCCTCTCCCTCCCCTCCCCTCTCCCTCTCCTCTCCCTCCCCTCTCCCTCTCCTCTCCCTCCCCTCTCCCTCCCCTCTCCCTCCCCTCCCCCTCCCCTCTCCCTCCCCTCCCCCCTCCCCTCTCCCTCCCCTCTCCCTCCCCTCCCCCTCCACCCGATCTCTCCCCCCTCGTCTCCTGCTCTCATCTCTAATCCGTGCGCGTGCCGCATCTCACGGGATGAGCAGTAGGGAACTGTGGGCTCACAGCAAGGAGGACTGTATGGAGCGCGCGTGTGTGTGTGTCAGTGTGTGTGTCTGTGTGTGTCAGTGTGTGTGTGTGTCAGTGTGTGTCAGTGTGTGTGTCAGTGTGAAGTGTGAAGTGTGTCAGTGTGTGTGTGTCTGTGTGTGTGTCTTAGTGGCGAATGGCGGTTGTTGTTGTTGTGTCTGTGTGTGTCAGTGTGTGTGTCAGTGTGTGTGTCTGTGTGTGTGTGTGTGTGTCTGTGTGTGTGTGTGTGTCAGTGTCTGTGTGTGTGTCAGTGTGTGTGTCTTTGTGTGTGTGTCTGTGTGTGTGTCTGTATGTGTGTCAGTGTGTGTGTGTGTCTGTATGTGTGTCAGTGTGTGTCTGTGTGTGTGTCTGTGTGTGTGTCTGTGTCAGTGTCTGTGTGTGTGTCTGTGTGTGTCTGTGTGTGTCAGTGTGTGTGTGTGTGTCTGTGTGTGTGTGTGTCTGTGTGTGGCTGTGCGTGTGGGGAGCGATAGTGCAGCGGTCAGCGCTACGCTGCGCTACGAACCCCGGCGACCCGAGTTCGATACACGCCCAGGCCCTCCACCAGTGACGATTACTTGAACAGGTCCTGGGTCACCCCTAGGTCGACTCAGCCTTAAAAAAATACCTGATGCGGTGTGTAACAAAAATCGTCACGAGAGAGACAACGCCGACCGGAGCTTGGTGCTGGCGACCCACCTCCTCGTGTGCTGCTCGCTAACAGCACTTGCCCCAACAGTCCGTCGGAGGCTACAAGGGGGACCTTTGTCTTTTGTGTGTGCGAGAGTTCAACTCACCGCTCTCTCCCTCCGATCTGTTCTCTTGCTCCGTGTCCGTGAGCGTGAGGGTCGAGTTCGCTCGGCTCGACAGACAAGAGCCACGACCAGTGCGGGAGACACCTCCACCACCTCCACCTCCTCCTCCACCACCTCCTCCACCGCCTCCACCGCCTCCGCCACCACCATCGCCAGCCCCGTAAAACCTTGCGCTCAAGTCCACGATTCTTCCTCCTCGCACCCCCAACCTTCTGCCCGTGTCGTCGACTTCATCATCATCTTCATCATCGTCGTCGTCATCATCATCATCAGTACGACCTCCCGCTGCCAGAGCTCCACCAATGACACCCACGGCACCAGCAGCAGCAGCAGCATCGTGACGTCTCCCATCGTCATCATCGTCGCCATCGTCGCCATCGTCGTCATCGTCGTCGTCGTCGTCGCCATACTCGTCTTCAGTTTTACTGGCCGAGCGCGGCAGGAGGAGGCCGGAGGCGAACGAGGAGGAGGAGAGGACCCCCGAAACCCCCGGGACCCCAAGGACCCCCGTTGTCCCGACAGAAGCGGAGCCCCCTCCGCTGTTCAGAGCCAGCGCTAAGCCACTGCTGGAGCGGTTACCCGCGGGGAATGGGGGGCCACCCACTGGGCCCCCCATTCGGCTCATCTCCTTCAGAGTGAAATCGCCGCCTGCAACAGCAGCGGCAGCAGCATTAGAAGCATCAGCAGCAACGGCATCATCATCAGCAGCGGCATCAACAATAGCAGTGTCATCAGTAGTAGCACAGTAACAGCAGCAGCAGCATTCGGAATACCACCATCACCACCACGATCAAGCATCATCAGCACTATCAGGAGCATTGTCATCAGTAGTGTCATCATCATCAGCAGCAGCAGCAGAATTAGTGACAGCTTCATCATCATCATCACTCACAGTAGAAGCGACCACCAGTATCTCAACTCCCACCAGCACCGCCCTCACCACCACCACCACCAAAAAACACAACGATCCCCCGTGTAGCCTTAACAGACTGTAGGGGCAAGTGCTGTTAGCGAGCACCTTCAAAGGCCGGCACAGCACACGAGGGGTGGGTGGCCAGCACCACGCCCGGCCGCCTTTGTCTCCCCAGTGGCGATGTTTACTACACATCTCAGTTTGAGGTTGAGGCCGAGTCGACCTAGGGGAGGCCCAGGACCGGTTCAGATAATCGTCACCGGTGTTGGCCGTGAGCGGGAATCGAACTCGGGTCGCCAGGTTCGTAGCGCAGCGTAGCGCTAACCGCTGCACCAGCACCAGCACCACCCTCACCAGCACCACCACGCTCATCTCCTCCACCACCACCAACACCACCTCAGAATCCTCACCACCCTCACCAGCACCACCACCAACAACAACAACAACCGCCATTCGCCACGAAGTGGCGGTGATGTCACCACGGCGCTTGTGCCAGGCCATGTGCACGTTGAGGCCACGTGAAGTGTCGAACGCCCGCTGGCAGGAGGTCACGGGGCAGACCCAGCAGGTGCCACGGGTCGACTGACTGAGACGAGTGGCTGATGCATCACCACCACCCTCACCCCACCACTCTCATCCTCACCACCACCACCTCTAGCACCCTAATCACCCTCACCACCCTCACCCCACCACTCTCATCTTCACCACCACCACCCTCATCACCACCACCACCACCCTCATCACCACCACCCTCATCCTCACCACCACCACCCTCACCACCACCCTCATCCTCACCACCACCACCCTCATCCTCACCACCACCACCCTCATCCTCACCACCACGCTAATTCTCACCACCACCACCACCACCCTCATCACCAGCACCCTCACCACTACCACCACCCTCACCACCCTCCTCACCACCACCACCACCACCCTCACCACCACCACCACCACCCTCATCACCACCACCCTCATCCTCACCACCACCACCCTCACCACCACCCTCATCCTCACCACCACCACCCTCATCCTCACCACCACCACCCTCATCCTCACCACCACGCTAATTCTCACCACCACCACCACCACCCTCATCACCAGCACCCTCACCACTACCACCACCCTCACCACCCTCCTCACCACCACCACCACCACCCTCACCACCACCACCACCACCACCACCCTCACCACCCTCACCACCCTCACCACCACCACGACCATCTCTAGCACCCTCACCCCACCACGCTCACCTCTCGCCGCGTGTCCCCCGGCCTCCGCCTCCCAGAGGGCCCCTCCTCCGCGGGGGGGCCTCGTGGTGGTGGCAGGGGGGCCCCCCCGTGGAGGGGGTCCACGCTGGGCCCCGCTGGGCCCCTGCTGAAGGCCCATTGCGGGGCCCCGGGCGAGCAACGTCTCGCTGGAGCTGTACGACTTTGGCGGGGCACGCGGCTCGGCCAGCCTCTCGCCCGCGTTGGCGCTCGCGTGCAGGAGCAGCGACCCCGACAGGCCCGGCCCCTGACCTTGAACTTGACCTTGACCCTGGCCTTGACCTTTGGCCTGGGCGGCGTTGTGGTGACGTCTCGCGCGGCGAGGTTTTGTGAGGGAGCGATATGAGCGTCGCTCCATGGACGCGTCCATCGTGGTGGTGGTGGTGGTGAGGATGAGATGGTGAGTTGGGTGAGGAGGTGGTGATAATGGTTGTGGTGGGATTGAGTTGTTGGTGGTGGTGGTGGTGGTGTGTGTGTATGTACGTTAGACTTCTTTCGCACCGTACTTATCCAACCGTGCTAATCGGAGGGGCGGCTTTGGTGGTGAGGAGGTGGAGGTGGTGGTGGTGGTGAGTGGGGTGAGGAGGTGGTGGTGGTGGTGGTGGTGGTGGTGAGGAGGTGGAGGTTGCGGCGATGCTGAGTGGGGTGAGGAGGTGGTGGTGAGGTGGAGGTTGCGGTGATGCTGAGTGGGGTGAGGAGGTGGTGGTGGTGGTGGTGGTGGTGAGGAGGTGGAGGTTGCGGTGATGCTGAGTGGGGTGAGGAGGTGGTGGTGGTGGTGGTGAGGAGGTGGAGGTTGCGGTGATGCTGAGTGGGGTGAGGAGGTGGTGGTGGTGGTGGTGGTGAGGAGGTGGAGGTTGCGGCGAAGCTGAGTGGGGTGAGGAGGAGGTGGTGGTGAGGAGGTGGTGGTGGTGGTGAGGAGGTGGAGGTTGTGGTGAAGCCGAGTGGGGTGAGGAGGTGGTGGTGGCGGTGAGGAGGTGGAGGTTGCGGCGATGCTGAGTGGGGTGAGGAGGTGATGGTGGTGGTGGTGAGTTGGTGAGAAAGTGGCAGTGGTGGGAAGCTGTTAAGGTCGTGGAAGTGGAGTTGTTAGTTAGAATTGGTGGTGGTGGTGGTGGTTAGTAGTGGTGCGCTGGTTGCTGCGATGGTGGTGGCGAGTTTACAGCCGCCTCCTGGCTCTCACACCTGAGCGCAGACTCGATCTCCCTCCTGCATACCAGGCGAGGGAGGTGACATCAGATGATGACATCGATTCATTGCTGAGCCGCCAACTACCGAACGACCACCTTGCACCTCAAGCCTCGGGCACCTGGGATTCCAAAACACCACCACCCCCTTTCAAATCCAAGCGTTAACCAGGCGCACGCCTGCTTAGCCTAGTTGCGTTTTTCACGTGCGCATGTGTGGTCACGTGTATCTGCTGGGGAGCGGTGGCGCAGCGGTTAGCGCTGCGCTGCGCTACGGACCCGGCGACCCGGGTTCGATTCCCGCTCACGGCCACCCAGCGACGATTATCTGAACCGGTCGTGGGCATCCTCTAGGTCGACCCGGCCTCAAATGAGTACCTGGTCCGGTGTGTAATCATCGCCACTGGGGAGACAAAGGCGGTCGGGCGTGGTGCTGGCCACTCACCGCCCCCTCGTGTGCCGTGCCGGCCTTCATAGGTGCTCGCTAACAGCACTTGCCCCAACAGTCTGTTAAGGCTACACGGGGGGGTCTTTTTTTGTACACGTGTGTGTACACGTGTGTGTGTATGCGTGTGTGTTTATACACGTGTGTACACGTGTGTGTGTATACGTGTGTGTGTGTACACGTGTGTGTGTGTACACGTGTGTGTGTACACGTGTGTGTGTATGTAGGAGTGTGTATGTACGTGTGTATGCACGTGCGTACACGTGTGTGTGTATATGTGTGTAAGCACGTGTGTGTGTGTATGTGTGTGTGTATGTATGTGTGTATACGTGTGTGTGTGTATGTGTGTATACGTGTGTGTGTGTGTATATGTGTAAGCACGTGTGTGTGTATGTGTGTGTGTATGTGTGTATGTATGTGTGCACGTGTGTGTGTGTGTGTGTATGTGTGTGTGTATGTGTGTGTGTATACGTGTGTGTGTGTATGTGTGTATACGTGTGTGTGTATATGTGTAAGTGTGTGTGTATGTGTGTGTGTATGTGTGTATGTGTGCACGTGTGTGTGTGTGTATGTGTGTGTGTATGTGTGTAAGCACGTGTGTGGTATGTGTGTGTGTGTATGTGTGTATGTGTGCACGTGTGTGTGTATGTGTGTGTGTATGTATGTGTGTATGTATGTGTGTATACGTGTGTGTGTATATGTGTAAGCACGTGTGTGTGTGTGTATATGTGTATGGATGCACGTGTGTGTGTATGTGTGTGTGTATGTGTGTATGTGTGTGTGTATGTATGTGTGTATACGTGTGTGTGTATATGTGTGTGTATATGTGTAAGCACGTGTGTGTATGTGTGTGTGTGTATGTGTGTGTATGTGTGTATGGATGCACGTGTGTGTGTCTGTGTACAAATTGCGTTGCTTCAATTATCCGCGCCATTACCCACACAACCACCCACGTATTTACATTCCCTTAGCCGGTACAATCACAGCCGTAAATCCACACCGCCACCAACTCATTAATATCGCCCACCCCACCCCCTTCGGGAGGCAACAACGGAGTCAGTCGTCTTTCGCGTGCCTGCGCATTTTGACTCATCTCATCGGCCTCAACTTTCAGAGTCTCATCTAGGCCTCGGCAAGGTAAGGTAATTGTACCCTTTTTACCGGGTAAAAGGGTAAAGGTAAAGGGTAAAGGCGCCGACATGCCAAGGGGTAAGGGTAAAAGGTAGGGTAAAAGGTAGGCTCGTTGCTTTTTACCTTTTACCTTACCTGCTAAAGGGTTAAAGGTAGGGTAGAGTGATTGTATTGTGGTAAGGTGAAAGGTAGGCTCGTTGCTTTTGACCTTTTACCTTACCTTGCCGAGGCCTAGTCTAATCAGCAGCAGAGCCAGGCTATGCTTGCAGCAGTGCTGCTGAAGTGGCCACGTGTTATGTGCACAGACCCCCTTCTATCGTAGACGTGGGTCCTACTTTGATGCAAAGCTCGGAATACCTCGAGAATAGATCAGTCACTAAATAAATGAGCAATTAGCTTCCTTCTCCATAGGACAAGACCCACTGTGGACGTCTCCACAAAATGGGGTTTTTGTTTTGCTCACTTTATCGGCCCCGGAGAGAGGGATAATGGTGATGATGATGGGCCGAGTCAAACCCCCAAACCAGGATCTGAACTCACGCGCTAATAGGCGGTCGCTGTGCCGCAGGGCGATGGGGGAGAGGCCTCAAGCCAGATGGGGCTGCTGATGATGATGATGACACTACTACTGATGATGATGATGATACTACTGCTGCTGATGATGACACTACTGTTGCTGCTGATGATGATGATACTACTGCTGCTGATGATACTACTACTGCTGCTGACACTGCTGCTGATGATGATACTACTGTTGCTGATGATACTACTAGTACTGCTGCTGATGATGATGATACTACCACTGCTGATGATGATGACGATGATGACACTACTGCTGATGATGATGATACTCCTGCTGATGATGATACTACTACTACTGCTGCTGATGATACTACTGCTGCTGCTGATGATGATGACACTACTGCTGCTGCTGATGATGATGATACTACTGCTGCTGCTGATAATGACACTGCTGCTGCTGATGATACTACTGATGATGATGATACTACTGCTGCTGATACTACTACTGCTGATGATGACACTGCTGCTGATGCTGCTGACACCGCTGCTGCTGCTGATGATGATGATACTACTGCTGCTGCTGATGATGATACTACTATTGCTGCTGATGATGATACTACTATTGCTGCTGATGATGACACTGCTGCTGCTGATGATACAGTACTACTGCTGATGACGATGCTACGACTACTGCTGCTTATAATAATCATACTGATGATGATGATAACGATGATGCTGCTGCTGCCGATAATTACGATGATACTGGTGCTGATGATACTTGTGATGATAATGATCATACAGATTTTTTTTATCATTATGATGATACTGCTGCTGATGATGATGATGATAATGATGATACTGCTGCTGATGATGATGACTGCTTCTGTTGATAATTATGATGATTCTACTGCTGCTGATGATGATAATGATGGTAGTGATTTTCATTCTTTTATTACTGCTGATGACGATATTCATGGCACTGCTGCTGCTGATGATTATAAAATTGCTGCAGTTGCTGCTGATTATATCACTGCTGCTGATGATGCTGCTGATGATGCTGCAGCTGATGATGATGATGGTGACCGTAGTGAACTGGCAGGGGAGAGTTTGACCTTGACTCACAGCTGGTCCCCACGTGGTCCACACAGCCATGGATGCCCCTCGCTCGCGTCTCACAATTGGTGGTGAGAGTCGCGGTGTTCATTTCGGTGGCTAGGAGATGTTGACTACCTCGCCTGGTCTACAGGAGGTCGTGGGTTCAATGCCGACCCCTGACGCCTGCTGCTGTATATTTGGAGTTTGCGTGATTCTCTCTCCCCGTGGTGAGATGTTAACTACCTCGCCTGGTCTACAGGAGGTCGTGGGTTCAATTCAGACCTGACGCCTGCTGCTGTATATTTGGAGTTTGCGTGTCTCTCTCTCCGTGGTGAGATGTTGACTACCTCGCCTAGTCTACAGGAGGTCGTGGGTTCCACCCCTACCCTGACGCCTGGGCTATCATTTTGCGATCGCTTCTGATCAAGAGAGCTGCCATATGGCTCAGTGGCCACGCTTACCTGGTAGAATAAAAATATTATTAATATTAAATGAGGTACCAATGGAATAAAAATATTGTTTTTAGTTTATTTGATATTTAACGGAGATGTACGTGAAATAACTGGGGGTGCGCCCCCCCCCCCGCCTCCACCGCTCCCACCTCCCCCTCGCCTATGACAGCAAAATCCCAAAAGCACTCCCCCAAATCTCCTACCCCCCTCCCCCCTTTCCCCTCCTTCCTCCTCCCCCCTTCCCCTCATCCTCCCCCCCCTCCTCCCCCCCCCTCCTCTCTTCCCCCTCCTTCCCCCTCCTCCCCCTTCCCCTCCTCCTCCTCCCTCTCCTCCTCCCCCCTCTCCCTCCCCCTCCTCCCCCACTCCTTTATTTTAAGCCACAACCACAGTCCTTTATTTACCGGGCTCCATCACTTCTTCATTTAGCCCACCGGGGCAATCCACACCACGGCAGGCGACCCGCCACCAGACGAACCCGGGACCGCGTGTCGCCTCCGAGCCGCCACGGGTCACGGTACCAGCGGCCTCCAGATCCCAGTCGATGCGCAACTCACTCGCAACTCACTCGCAACTCACTCGCAACTCACTCGCAACTCACTCGCAACTCACTCGCAACTCACTCGCAACTCACTCGCCGCCCAGACCCGAGGCGGTGTTGACCACCCACACGAGCGCACACAACGACGGGACGTGACGACGAGACGCACATCCGTGCGACGAATCCGTAAAACCCAGACGCACGGTCGCAACAACAACAACAAATGTCCATCTTCTTGGTTCTTTCGGTAAGGTCATCACGTAGAATGGAAACAATGAAAATAATAAAATAAAACATAATAAAATAATTCTCACGACGTTTCGGCCACAACGCAAGCAGCCGTCATCAGGTCTGTCGGGGAGACAGCGTCAGACGCTGGTCTTCACCTGATGACGGCTGCTTGCGTTGTGGCCGAAACGTCGTGAGAATTATTTTATTATGTTTTATTTTATTATTTGTATTATTTCCCTTCTACGTGACTTTACCGAAAGAACCAAGAAGATGAATCCCTGCAGTCACGAAAGCTTTAAATCGAAACACATTTCCATTGAAAGCTTTCGTGACTGCAGGGATTCATCTTCTTGGTTCTGGCTTTACCGAAAGAACCAAGAAGATGAACAACAACAAAGACAAAGGTCCCCCGTGTAGCCTGTAACGGACTTTTGGGGCAAGTGCTGTTAACGAGTAGCGGCACCTATGAAGGCCGGCACGGTGGCACACGAGGGGGTGGGTGGCCAGCACCACGCCCGCACACACTCATCACACACACACATAGATACACACACACACATTGATACACACACACATTGATAGACACACACACATAGATAGATACACACACACACATACATAGATACACACACACATAGATACACACACATAGATACACACCCATAGATATATACACACACAGATAGACACACACACACATAGACACACACACACACATAGATATACACACATAGATACACACACACATAGATACACACAGGTACACACTCAGCACCACGCCCGGCCGCCTTTGTCTCCCCAGCGGCGATGTTCACACACCGGACCAGGTACTCATTTAAGGCCGAGTCGACCTAGGGGAGGCCCAAGAACGGTTCAGACAATCGTCACCGGGGTTGGTGGCCGTGAGCGGGAATCGAACTCGGGTGGCCAGGGTTCGCAGCGCAGCGTAGCGCTGACCGCTACAACCACCCCATCCACCCACGCGACCACCCAAGTCACACATGTTGCCAACAGCGAAGACGGCCACGCGGTCAACCGGAGGAACGCCCACCCGAGTCACGCAGCGGGCCAGAGACGCGGTGAGAGACGCCGATAACGCCGCAAGGCGAGAGAGCCAGCCACCCAGAGCACCATCACCTCCCGTACACAGCGCGCCGTTAGACTGCGCACACATCCACCCGGTCGACTGGTCACCCACCCAGACATCCACCGATGGTCCCACTCACCAAAGGCATCGACTGATCTGGCGAACAATGCCTCCCCCCCCCCCTCCTCAACAAGTCACCCAGCCAGAGACGGACAAACAACGACGCCATCCAGGCAGGAGACAGCTGGTGCAGCAAACACCCAGGCAGACAATCACACTCCCACCCACCCAGACACTCACCCAGACAGACTCCCACCCAGACTCCCTCCCACCCAGACTCCCACCCACCCAGACTCCCACCCACCCAGACTCCCACCCACCCAGACTCCCACCCACCCAGACTCCCACCCAGACTCCCACCCAGACTCCCTCCCACCCAGACTCCCTCCCACCCAGACTCCCTCCCACCCAGACTCCCTCCCACCCAGACTCCCTCCCACCCAGACTCCCTCCCACCCAGACTCCCACCCACCCAGACTCCCTCCCACCCACCCAGACTCCTACCCACCCACAGTCCCTCCCACCCAGACTCCCACCCACCCAGATTCCCTCCCACCCACCCAGACTCCCACCCAGACTCCCTCCCACCCAGACTCCCTCCCACCCACCCAGACTCCCACCCACCCAGACTCCCACCCACCCAGACTCCTACCCACCCACACTCCCTCCCACCCAGACTCCCACCCACCCAGACTCCCTCCCACCTACCCAGACTCCCACCCACCCAGACTCCCACCCACCCAGACTCCCTCCCACCCAGACTCCCTCCCACCCAGACTCCCTCCCACCCAGACTCCCTCCCACCCAGACTCCCTCCCACCCAGACTCCCACCCACCCAGACTCCCTCCCACCCACCCAGACTCCGACCCACCCACACTCCCTCCCACCCAGACTCCCACCCACCCAGATTCCCTCCCACCCACCCAGACTCCCACCCACCCAGACTCCCACCCAGACTCCCTCCCACCCAGACTCCCTCCCACCCAGACTCCCACCCACCCAGACTCCCTCCCACCCAGACTCCCACCCAGACTCCCTCCCACCCAGACTCCCTCCCACCCACCCAGACTCCCACCCACCCAGACTCCCTCCCACCCAGACTCCCATCCACCCAGACTCCCACCCACCCAGACTCCCTCCCACCCAGACTCCCACCCAGACTCCCACCCACCCAGACTCCCACCCACCCAGACTCCCTCCCACCCAGACTCCCACCCACCCAGACTCCCTCCCACCCACCCAGACTCCCACCCACCCAGACTCCCACCCACCCAGACTCCCTCCCACCCAGACTCCCACCCACCCAGATTCCCTCCCACCCACCCAGACTCCCACCCACCCAGACTCCCACCCAGACTCCCTCCCACCCAGACTCCCTCCCACCCAGACTCCCACCCACCCAGACTCCCACCCACCCAGGACTCCCTCCCACCCAGACTCCCACCCAGACTCCCTCCCACCCAGACTCCCTCCCACCCAGATTCCCTCCCACCCAGACTCCCTCCCACCCAGACTCCCTCCTACCCAGAATCCCTCCCACCCAGACTCCCTCCCACCCAGACTCCCACCCAGACTCCCACCCACCCAGACTCCCACCCAGACTCCCACCCACCCAGACTCCCACCCACCCAGACTCCCACCCACCCAGACTCCCTCCCACCCAGACTCCCACCCAGACTCCCTCCCACCCAGACTCCCTCCCACCCAGATTCCCTCCCACCCACCCAGACTCCCACCCACCCAGACTCCCTCCCACCCAGACTCCCACCCACCCAGACTCCCACCCACCCAGACTCCCTCCCACCCAGACTCCCTCCCACCCAGACTCCCTCCCACCCAGACTCCCACCCAGACTCCCACCCAGACTCCCACCCACCCAGACTCCCACCCACCCAGACTCCCTCCCACCTAGACTCCCACCCACCCAGACTCCCTCCCACCCACCCAGACTCCTACCCACCCACACTCCCTCCCACCCAGACTCCCACCCACCCAGACTCCCTCCCACCCACCCAGACTCCCACCCACCCAGACTCCCACCCACCCAGACTCCCTCCCAGACTCCCTCCCACCCAGACTCCCACCCACCCAGATTCCCTCCCACCCACCCAGACTCCCACCCACCCAGACTCCCACCCAGACTCCCTCCCACCCAGACTCCCACCCACCCAGACTCCCACCCACCCAGACTCCCACCCACCCAGACTCTCTCCCACCCAGACTCCCACCCAGACTCCCTCCGACCCAGACTCCCTCCCACCCAGATTCCCTCCCACCCACCCAGACTCCCACCCACCCAGACTCCCACCCAGACTCCCTCCCACCCAGACTCCCACCCACCCAGACTCCCACCCACCCAGACTCCCTCCCACCCAGACTCCCTCCCACCCAGACTCCCTCCCACCCAGACTCCCACCCACCCAGACTCCCTCCCACCCAGACTCCCTCCCACCCAGACTCCCACCCACCCATACTCCCTCCCACCCACCCAGACTCCCTCCCACCCACCCAGACTCCCTCCCACCCACCCAGACTCCCACCCACCCAGACTCCTACCCACCCACACTCCCTCCCACCCAGACTCCCACCCACCCAGACTCCCACCCACCCAGACTCCCTCCCAGACTCCCTCCCACCCAGACTCCCTCCCACCCAGACTCCCTCCCACCCAGACTCCCACCCAGACTCCCTCCCACCCAGACTCCCTCCCACCCAGACTCCCACTGAGACTCCCACTGAGACTCCCACTGAGACTCCCACTGTGACTAACTCACCCACCCAGACTCCCACCCAGACTCCCACCCACTGAGACTCCCACTGAGACTCCCACTGAGACTAACTCACCCACTGAGTCTCCCACTGAGTCTCCCACTGAGACTCCCACTGAGACTCCCACTGAAACTAACTCACCCACCCACCCAGACTCCCTCCCAGACTCCCTCCCAGACTCCCTCCCACCCAGACTCCCACCCAGACTCCCACCCACCCAGACTCCCACCCACCCAGACTCCCTCCCACCCAGACTCCCTCCCACCCACCCAGACTCCTACCCACCCACACTCCCACCCACCCAGACTCCCACCCACCCAGACTCCCTCCCACCCAGATTCCCTCCCACCCACCCAGACTCCCTCCCACCCAGACTCCCACCCACCCAGACTCCCTCCCACCCAGACTCCCTCCCACCCAGACTCCCTCCCACCCACCCAGACTCCTACCCACCCACACTCCCTCCCACCCAGACTCCCACCCACCCAGATTCCCTCCCACCCACCCAGACTCCCACCCAGACTCCCTCCCACCCAGACTCCCTCCCACCCAGACTCCCTCCCACCCAGACTCCCTCCCACCCAGACTCCCACTGAGACTCCCACTGAGACTCCCACTGTGACTAACTCACCCACCCAGACTCCCACCCAGACTCCCACCCACTGAGACTCCCACTGAGACTAACTCACCCACTGAGTCTGCCACTGAGTCTCCCACTGAGACTCCCACTGAAACTAACTCACCCACCCAGACTCCCACCCAGACTCCCTCCCACCCAGACTCCCACTGAGACTCCTACTGAGACTCCCACTGAGACTCCCACTGAGACTCCCACTGAGACTAACTCACCCACTGAGTCTCCCACTGAGTCTCCCACTGAGACTCCCACTGAGACTCCCACTGAGACTCCCACTGAAACTCCCACTGAGTCTCCCACTGAGACTCCCACTGAGACTAACTCACCCACTGAGACTCCCACTGAGACTCCCACTGAGACTAACTCACCCTCCCAGACACCCACTGAGACTAACTCACCCACCCACAATCCCGATATTCTCACCTCAAGATGTTCCTCGACGACGCTTCCACGCCTGGGGTCCTCCGTCTCCCTCTGTCTCCCCGTGTCTCCCCGTGTCTCCGTCTCCCGTGTCTCTGTCTCACGTGTCTCTGTCTCACTCTGTCTCCCCGTGTCTCCCCGTGTCTCTGTCTCACTCTGTCTCCCCGTGTCTCCCGTGTCTCTGTCTCACTCTGTCTCCCCGTGTCTCCCCGTGTCTCTCTCTCACTCTGTCTCCCCGTGTCTCTGTCCCACTCTGTCTCCCCGTGTCTCCCGTGTCTCTGTCCCACTCTGTCTCCCCGTGTCTCCCGTGTATCTGTCTCCCGTGTCTCTGTCTCACTCTGTCTCACTCTGTCTCACTCTGTCTCCCCGTGTCTCTGTCTCCCCCTGCCCCCCACCCTGCTCTACTGGAGGGCTCCTCCCGTTGCTGCCCCCCCCCCCCCCGCTGCGTCAACCGACTTATCAGGTGCTCGGGGTGGCACGTCGGGAGATCGTGCACGTGTGTCTGTGTCTGTGTGTGTGTCTGTGTGTGTCTCTGTGGGTGTCTCTGTGTGTCTGTCTGTGTGTGTGTCTGTGTGTGTGTCTGTCTGTGTGTGTGTCTCTGTGTGTGTCTCTGTGTGTGTCTGTGTGTGTGTCTGTGTGTGTGTCTCTGTGTGTCTGTCTGTGTGTGTGTCTCTGTGTGTGTCTGTGTGTGTGTCTGTGTGTGTGTCTGTGTGTGTGTGTGTGTGTGTGTCTGTCTGTGTGTGTGTCTGTCTGTGTGTGTGTCTCTGTGTGTTTGTCTGTGTGTGTGTCTGTCTGTGTGTCTGTCTGTGTGCGTCTGTCTGTGTGTCTGTGTGTGTCTGTGTGTTTATCTGTGTGTGTCTGCTTGTGTCTGTCTGTGTCTGTCTGTGTGTCTGTGTGTGTCACTGTGTGACTGTGTGTGTATCTGTCTGTGTATCTGTCTGTGTATCTGTGTGTGTCTGTCTGCGTGTCTGTGTGTGCGTGGGGAGCGGTGGTGCAGCAGTTAGCGCTACGCTGCGCTACGCTGCGCTACGAACCTGGAGTTCGATTCCCGCTCACGGCCAACACCGGTGACGATTATCAGAACCGGTCATGGGCCTCCCCTAGGTCGACTCAGCCTCAAAGGAGTACCTGTGCGGTGTGTAGTAAACATCCCCACTAGAGAAACAAAGGCGGCCGAGCGTGATGCTGGCCACCCACCCCCTCGTGTGCCGTGCCGGCCTTCATAGGTAATAACAGCACTTGCCCCTACAGTCTGTTAAGGCTATACGGGGGATCTTTGCCTCACCTTGTCTGTGTAAATGTTCCCGCATCTTAGATCTTGTGCGCGTGCATTAATGTCCATGTATGTGTGCAGTCATCCATGCGCGTGTGTGAATCTGTGTGAGTGTGTCCCTGTGTGAACGCGTGTGTGAATCTGTGTGTGTGAGAGTGTGTACCTGTGTGAACGCGTGTGTGAATCTGTGTGTGTGAGAGTGTGTCCCTGTGTGAACGCGTGTGTGAATCTGTGTGTGTGAGAGTGTGTCCCTGTGTGAACGCGTGTGTGAATCTGTGTGTGTGAGAGTGTGTCCCTGTGTGAACGCGTGTGTGAATCTGTGAGTGTGTGTACGCGTGTGTCTACGTGTATCTATGCGCGTGTGTGTTTGTCAGTGTGTGTATCTCTGTGTCTGTGTGTATCTATGCATGTGTGTGAACATGTCAGTGTATCTGTGTGTGTGTGTGTCTATGCGTGTGTGAGTGTTATTTTATCTGTGTATGTCAGTGTGTGTATGCGTGCATTTATTTATATACGTGTATGTGAATACATCAGTGTGTGTATCTATGTATGTGTGTATCTATGTGTGTGTGTCTATGTGTGTGTGTATATATGTGTGTGTGTGTCTATCTGTGTGTGTATCTATCTATCTGTGTGTGTCTATGTGTGTGTCTATCAATGTGTGTGTATCTATCTATGCGTGTGTATCTATCTGTGTGTGTATCAATGTGTGTGTGTATCAATGTGTGTGTGTGTCTATGTGTGTGTGTATCTATCTATGCGTGTGTATCTATCTGTGTGTGTATCAATGTGTGTGTATCTATCTATCTATCTGTGTGTGTGTGTGATGAGTGTGTGCGGGCGTGGTGCTGGTCACCCACCCCTTCGTGCGCTGTTCCGGCCTTCAATAGGTGCTCGCTAACAGCACTTGCCCCCACCGTCTGTTCAGGCTACACGGGGGACCTTTGTGTATATGAGCGTCCGTGTGTGCGGATGTCAGTGTGATTGCGTACGTCTCTATCATTACGATAAATGATGCTGATGATGTTGGTTTCTCTGAGACTCAATTAAAGGTTACATTGCGTGCGTGATGTGTGTGTCAGTGTGTGTGTGTGGCCGCGTGTCTGTGTGTGATGGGTGTACGTGTGTGTCAGTGCGTGTGGGTCAGTGCGTGTGTGTGTGTCAGTGTGTGTGGCAGTGTGTGTGTGTGTCAGTGTGTGTGTGACGGTGTGTGTCAGTGTGTGTGTGACAGTGTGTGTGTCAGTGTGTGTGTCAGTGTGTGTGTGTCAGTGTGTGTGTGTCAGTGTGTGTGTCAGTGTGTGTGTGTCAGTGTGTGTGTGTCAGTGTGTGTGTCAGTGCGTGTGTCAATGTAGTGTTCAGTGTGTGTGTGTCAGTGTGTGTGTCAGTGTGTGTCAATGTACGTGTTCAGTGTGTGTCAATACCTGGTTGCCTGTACGTCTCTATATACCGCGAGCGTGTGTGTGTCCCTCTCTCTGTCTCTCTGCCTCTGTGTTTGTCTCGATTCCACTCCCTGTCCGTCCGTCTGTCTCTGTCTAAATTAAAATCCAGATGTCCACGGGACGCGCCGGTGTCGAATGAATCCGTGGCGAGAAGCAGGGTGAGTCCTTCTGTCCGTGTCTCTCTCCCTCCCCGTGTCTCTCTCCCTCCCCGTGTCTCTCTCTCCTCTCTCTCTCACACACCACAGACACTGCGCAAAAACGCGTGCAGCAGGGAAGGATTAATTCAGCCTCGGCTCAGCCAATCGGAGGCGGTGGGAGGGGCTTAGCCCCTCTCCTCCATTCCCTTTCCTCTCTTCCCTTCGCTCTCCCCCCTTTCCTCGTTCTCTCATCTCCAGCCGCGTCTCGTGAAATCAGCACCACGGAGAGCACCCACCGCTCCCTCCTCCCTCCCTCCCTCCCTCCCTCTCCGTTGCCTCTCCCCCCCTCCCTCTCCACCCTCACCACCCCACTCTCCCCTCCCTCTCCGTTACCTCTCCCCCCCCTTCCCTCCACCCTCACCACCCTCCTCCCTCTTCATTGCCTCTACCCCCCCCCTTCTCTCCACCATCACCCACCCACTGCTCCCTCCTCCCTCCCTCTCCATTGCCTCTCCCCCCCCTCTACTCCCCTCCACCCCCACCCCCTCCCTCCCTCTCCGTTGCCTCCCCCCCTCCCCTCTATTCTATTTTTCCCTCCATCTAACCCCCCCCGCCACCCACAACCCACCCACCCCTCCACCCCTCCCTCCACCCCTCCCTCCACCCCTCCCTCCACCCCTCCCTCCACCCCTCCCTCCACCCCTCCCCTCCACCCCTCCCTCCACCCCTCCCTCTCTCCCCTGCCTTTCTCCTCTCTCCCCTGCCTCTCCCCTGCCTCTCTCTCCCGCCTCTCTCCCCTGCCTCTCCCCTGCCTCTCTCCCCTCCCTCTCTCCTCTCTCCCCTGCCTCTCTCCCCTCCCTCTCTCCTGCCTCTCTCCCCTGCCTCTCTCTCCTACCTCTCTCCCCTGCCTCTCCCCTCCCTCTCTCCTCTCTCTCCCGCCTCTCTCCCCTGCCTCTCCCCTGCCTCTCTCCCCTCCCTCTCTTCTCTCTCCCCTGCCTCTCCCCTGCCTCTCTCCCCTCTCTCCTCTCTCTCCCGCCTCTCTCTGCCGCTCTCTCCTCTTTGAAGTCGGATGAGCAATTCTCACTCGTTAAGCACTGCGGTCAAAAAGTCATCGCGTTAAAATACAAAGACAAAGGCCCCCCGCAGAGCCTACACAGACTGATGGGGCAAGTGCTGTTAGCGAGCACCTATTAAGGCCGGTACGGCGGTGGGTGGCCAACACCGCGCCCGACCGCCTTTGTCTCCCCCCAGCGACGATGTTTACTACACCACAGCAGGTGTCTCACTTGAGGCCGAGTCGACCTAGGGGAGAACCCGGGACAACACGATACCCTCGGGAATGACGTCCACGAACTCATCAGCTCGCCTCTCAGTGACGTGTCGGGGAGCCGAGGTGAGGGGCGGGGGAGGGGGGGGGAGTGGAGGGGCGGGGCTATATTCTCACCCCCCCCCACCACCAAAAGACAAAGACCCCCCGTGTAGCCTTAACAGACTGTTGGGGCAAGTGCTGTTAGCGAGCACGGCACACGAGGGGGTGGGTGGCCAGCACCACGCCCGGCCGCCTTTGTCTCCCCCAGTGGCGATGTTTACTACACACCGCTACACCAGGTACTCAGTAGTGGGTTTTTACCCTTTTAAACTGGTACAAAGCTGACACCTTTATTCAAGGCATCATGTTTGCAATAACCACAACACAAGTAGTCAAAAAAGCAAACAAAAAGAAGCAACTCTGATAATCATAATAATATGCACTGTCCTTGAAGTTGATTGGTCCACACCCGAGACGGCTTTCTTTAGAGCCTAGTCATTTGAGGCTGAGTCGACCTAGGGGAGGCCCACGACCGGTTCAGATAATCGTCCGTGAGCGGGAATCGAACTCGGGTCGCTGGGTTCGTAGCGCTAACCGCTGCGCCACCGCTCCCACGCGCCACTCACCACCAACAACACCAACCCCCCCAAGTCAACATGTTACCGTGCGTGTCGGCATGTTTGTGTCCTGGTGTGCAGTGGTAGCAAACCTCGCCACTGGGGAGACAAAGGCGGCCGGGCGTTGCGTGGTGCTGGCCACACTACCCCCCCTCGCTAGCAACACTTGC
>NW_027614462.1:0-26170 GCF_965212315.1 Lampetra planeri | reverse complement strand
GATCAGACTCAGAGCTCTGTAGTCTTTGACTGCTGAATTAAAACTCAAATTAGGCCAAAACACCTACTCCTATCGCTTCATTAACGAACACGCAGGATCCACTCCCACAAAGTGACAAAGGTAAAAGGAGATCGGATCCAACAATTGCCAGGGGATTTTCCAAAGGCTGGTCTTCAAATTCTAACTACATGACAACGAGGAACCTTGTCACCAGTGATGTGTCATCTCCACTCTGTTAAATACGGTTAAAAGGGGGTTTGTCTTTATTAAACCTGATTTTAGTAGTTTGTGTTTCTCTCTACTGGAGAAGAAGAGTAAAGATGCAGTTTTGAGTGCACACATGGACCCTCAGTCCAACAGGGATCTGATGTCTCTGCTGGAGAGTCGTCCTTCTGACCAAAAGTGCACCACAGGTGCTGCATTGTGGGTAGAGGCCGCACAGCCCACGCTCTGTTTGAAGACTCCGTCAACAAACGCCCACGCTCATGTCTGTTGCCATGATGGGCTCAGGCCACAAGACAACCGTATGTTCTTTTCTGATCAGCTCGCCAAAGGCTGCGGATACTTCCTGTTTGTTTCTATAGAAACGCTGTGCTCCAGCTGGATCTGTTACATGTCTTGTCTGTTACACTAAGTGACTTTTATTAGCTGCAAATAACATTTACCTATTTATTTATCAAGAAGAACACACACTGCTGGACAATAGAAAACATTTTAAATGTGCTTTTAAAGTGCTGAAAGAAAAGATGAGATGAGTGACTGCAAGATGATGTTTGTGTGGACATATGGTGCTGAGTTTGGTGTTATTATATTTTTGTACAACAAAAGAAATGGCTGCACACATTTAAAACACATTGGGTGCAGTGGACATTGTTCTTTTTTGACACACATTGGGTTGTTTTGATATGTATTATGTTGGACATAAATTACAGCTGCATTTAACAGTTCGACCAGTCATCGATTGGTCTTTGCCGCTGTGATTATACATCCCTGCATAATTTAAAAAATACTGAAATTGTCGATGTAAAGGGGATTAAATCTATTGTGATCAAATAGGTATCACCAGTAGTAACATTAGCATCAGTTTCACTGAGCGAAACTGACGTGGCTGCTCGCTGTGATGTATGGCTGCGACTAAGAAAAGCAGCAGCAGCCCAGTCACCGCTGACGTGCACCAACCAGAGTGTGACATCTGCACACGGTCGCACAGGAAGTGACTGTTTAATTCAGCTGCACAACGCTCCTGGATACAGGCCCAACCTGGCTACAGACAGAACAGCGGTGAGAGCGGAGGTGATGATTGGTTCATGGCTCACGGCCCCTCCTGCTGCTGAGCTATGCATGCACAAGTCCCCTGTGGGAGAATTTGCAGCCTCACACGAGTCACGTCAGTGTTCCCCTGCTTGGACTCTGTGTAGACCGTCACCCTAGCAGCGCCATGACGACTAGCAACACGGTGTCAAACACAGGGATATCAGCTCTCCGCATCCATTTTGGCTGGTTTCTGTGCTGGCTGCAAAATGGACTGATGGAGGGGGGGAGGTCCAGCAGAGGGTGCGTTAGGTCATCACCAAAACACAGCCGCATTCATAATGAGAGGTCACTGCCCGCCATTTTTACATCGAATCACCACTCGTGTCCGAACACAAATTTGTTGTGGCACCAGATGAAACGTCAATGTAAATGTGTCACGTGTGAACTATGAATGTCTGTAGCATATTTTGTATCAGTGCTTCCAGTAGATAAGTAGATAATTTGGACCAATGTGATGCACATCCCACAGAACAAAAATCCTCAGATGAAACATACCATGCTATCATCATGACTATTGCCTCGTTCCTCGCATCGAATGTAAATCTGTATAGAATGTAGATTCTTCCCAGACATCCCAGAATAAAATGCAGTTGTCAGACATGGAGAAGGACTCACTAAGCTGATATCATTCATGTCCTTTCCGCTGCACTCTGCAGATGCTCTGCTGCAGCTCTTCTCTCTCAGTGAACAATGAGGGTAATGTTCTTATGGTTGTGTACATGAAGTTGTCACTTCAACCGTTTCACCTTAGCATCAAAACTACAATATGTATGTTCTACGAACAGTCACACAGTTCCTTAGCGGCAACTGTAGTTTGGGTTTCTGTTCAATTAGAAATCACTGGGCTGCTTCATTCACAGATTTCATTGGTAGCTGACGACTGCTGTAGCATGTGTACACACCGACTCCATTCTCCTTACAATTAGTAAATAGCAATAACATGTGGACAGACACGTCTTCCTACAGCCAACAAACTGTCACTCATTAACAGAGTAATTGACTCCTACTGGAGAGAAGGGAAAAGGTCGGCCATTATTTCACCGTCTCACAGTGAATCTTTAGCAAAGGAGAATGTTTTTGCAGCATCAGGACCCAAAAACAATGATGTAGCACAAATGTACTAGTGTTTCCTTGAAGTCGACATACGGAAACATCTGTGCTAATTGCTGATCTTGACACCACCCGGATGGGCTGGCTGAGGAGGAGGTCTGTGCTCCACTGCGCTGCAGCCTGCTTCACGTATCTGTTATGCTAATGGATCCGACTCCATTGCGTGGCTCCCAGCTGCAGCGGAGACAAGTTGCAACTTGCGACAGGGCTAATCTCAGCGGACAGACAGGAGCACGGCCCAATCAGGCAGGGCACCAAGCAGAAAATGAGAACTACAAACTGAGCGGCTGGCTGAGCTCGGCCTGGTTTCAAGTGCTTTCAGCTCTTGTGTGTTAAACAGTCAATAAAATGGGAACACAACATATGTATGAGGCAACTTCATAAGTTGTCTTTCAGGTAGAAAACAAACCTGAGGAGCGTCTGCCTCTCTAAAGTGCTTTGTATCCACAAACACAGAATCTCCCAGAGGGACAAACATCCTCCAGAAGATGAGGTCTAATTTGTCAGTCAAAAGCCCCCCAGACCTGTTTATCTGAGATGAGATCTGTTGACTGAGAAGGCCACAGCATCATCTTCACCCTCATTAAACCCTCTAGTCATATTCTCCACGTTGTCCTTTACTTCGTCACCCATCTGCAGATAGTGATAGTGACAAAGCTCAGAGGATAGTTTGAAGCTCACCTTTAGTTTTACCTTTGTCAAAGAACATCAACTTAAAAACGGAAGCATTATTGATCGTTTCAGCTCTGTCTGTTGCGCGGTGAGTGGCTCAGCTGTTGCCACTAATTGTTGAAGACGGTCTGAACACTGAGGTTCAGATGGCCCCGTTGGCTCAGACCTTTACATCCACCTGCTGGTGCGTCAATGAGCACTTCAATCTACGTGTGAAAAGACTCTTACACTTCTCTACACAGCTGGAGGAAATGGAGCGATGAATGATTGCAACCAACACGGAGTAAAAGACAAACACAGACACAATAGTAGTATTAGTAGACAGAACAATAGACCAGTGCACATGAAACACAGCCGATACGTTAACCGTTGGTTAAAGTAGGTAGATTACTATTTAAGTTATTGCTGTTCAGCGCACAGGTCATGTGACGCTGCCTGTCGGGGTAAAGGCTGTAGCCTCATGTTCATGCAAAGGGACGTAAACAGCAGCCGGGGACTGTCAACATAGTGCAGAACAGTTATTCAACTTTCTTCTCTTTCGTACAGTGTGTTTTTTACAGTCGCCTCCTGGTACTGCAACTGGGGGAATGCACAATTTGGGGAATTGAAAACTATCATTAGATGGTGTCACCAACAGGAACCCTTTCGGGGTATGTTTTGGTGCATTTTCAGGGAGGGTGCTGGTGCTGGTGGTTGGGTAGAATTTCGCCTTTGGCTGTTCCCCTGGTGTGATGTATAAAGAGCTGCAATGATGGCTGCCACAGGGACAAAGTTGTTGAACACACCCCTCCAAACCAACACACGTCATTTTTTTCAAGCAAACCCACGTTAGCAGTTCAAACATGAATAATGAACTGCTGTCAGCAGCAGCACCATTTCTCCATAGAGGAGATCTCTGGTAAAACCCCCGCCACTCTCCATCATATTCTCCCCGTTGGGTCTCTACAAGGTCATCTTCGGCGCACGACGCAGAACAGCACCCACCCCCCAGCTTCCCTGATAGCAGGCCTCACATGTAGGAGCACACACAGCTACTTATGTCAAAGACTACTTCTTAAAAATACCGGAGAACAATGTGGCGAAGACAGAGCTACAAAGATGAGAGGCGGCGCAGGCGGTGACAAGGACACCGATGCCGTTGGAACGTGCTCGTGTGGCCACTCGTGCCGTGTAACGACATTACAACATAACCTTCAACCTTCTCTCACACATCGTCTCCACACAAATGCGCAGTCGGATCCTGTTTGATTGTAACAAATATGATGAAACATATTTTCTCAGAGTCAATAATCCACATTACGCAGAGAGGGGGGCGTTGGGGTTCGTCCCGTTGCGCAGCACAGGCCTTCAAACTCGTTCAGTGAGTCCTAAATGTCGATTATCAACACGGAAATAAGAACCATCTGCTCCTGCGTGATGGGAATAGTTCACCTGGAAGGTGTGTTTCAAGAGAGAACAAGAGAAAGAATCGTTTCTTACCTTGAGGTCCAAGTGTCAGGATGTGCAGGGATCACCCCGAGAACCTGGAGCAGAGCGGTCCAGAGAGCCCCTCCGATGAACACTGACGTATCAGGAGACTAGCGCCCTCCTCCTCTGCCCCCTCCCTTCCCCTACTACACAGCATCCTTCTTGGATGGAGACACCGCCCCTCCCCCTCCACCTCCTCCTCATCCAGCAGACTCCAATCGGAGCGTGGGGGGGGGGGGGGTCGGGGCTGTACGGAGGGTGTTCATTTCTCGGTTGTGTCCCGGCCGTCCATGGGGGGCGTTTCTCGGGGTCAGTGTGTGTCCCCTGGGCCGCTCGGACATACAGCCCACGCGCTCTGCACGCGTCATGTGATGCGCGGACCTGCAGATGCTCCACGTGCACCACGGGGTTTGCGCCAAATGAGCTGCCCGAGACGTGCCCCTCTCTGCACGTGCTCTGGCTCGTGTGGGTAATTGGCCGCGTTAACCCGTTAAACACCCGCGTCCGGTGTCTTATTCCTTCACTGACATCTGCAAAGAGCAGCGCCACAAATCCCTCAGCGGGAGTCTGCAGAGGACAGCATCATCAGATTAGACGTCCCTCTGTCCTCAGACCCTCTGTCCCAAGGCAGTCTGTCCAGACCCCCAGATTCTGTGCTCAGAAGCTCTGTCCTCCAAAAAGAAAACACACACACACACACAAGTGGAAGAAGAGCCACAGAAGGGGGAGGGGACCAGCAGTGGATGACAATAAGACAGACTGAACACAATAATGTTTTCATACAAACGTGCAGTGAAAAATGACAGTAAGGGAGAGTCGGAAGGACAACAGACTGCTGGAGGTGTCACCACATGCCACGTGCACCATATGGCCGCCATGATGAAGAGGTCAGACCACATTAGCATATGGACTCTTAGCAAAGGGTCAGAAATGACAGGTACTACCAATACTACTACCCTTCATGAACATAAATACACAGAGTGGTGTGAATTTGGTTCTCTAGGTCCAGAGGCAAATACAGAGGAAAGAGAGAGAGAGAGAGAGAGAGAGAGAGAGAGAGATTGGGCGGGGGGAGGGGTCCTCTGCTGAGTGTGGCTGGTTTGCTCCATCTCAATTTGGAAAGAGGGGGACCCAAGGTGCAGTGGATACAACGGGGCAAGAGACAAAAACTACACGTAAGTGACTCATGTCCAAATCAAGAAAAAACGAACCAAAACGTACAAGTAAAAGACCAAAGAAAAGATTATTCCATAATCAGAGGAACATGAGATGGAACAAGGAGCCACGGAGACAAAGGTGAGGGACGACAGGCAAGGAAAAACAGACGGACCAACAAGACCCACAAGAAACAAAGGACTTACACACTCAACATAACGAGCAGATGAGACAGGTGAGAGCAGGTTAGGGAAAGCAGGGACCTGATTGGCTGAAACACAAGGGACAGAGAAGACAGAAGACAGATAAGGTGAAACAACACACAGGCGAAACACATAAAGACCACACAGATAATCTGACATGGGGGAAGCAAACAGACAGTGAAGTAAAGAAACATGGGAAACACGGGTGACCCAGGAAGAAAAGGGAAACAGAAACACCCACAGACCATGGTCCACATGGGACCATGAGCCTTCACTGTGCCCTCAGCATTTCTGTCTGTCAGCTGTCCACCGACACACCAGCTGTTGTCTGATTGTCATCGCCGTCGGATGAGACCTTTCGTCGGGCTTCAGGCTTTCAGCTGCTGCTGTCTGTTTGACTCATCTATTGATCAGCTGGCTCAAATGGCACCTAACTGCAGGCACCAGGACCTCCATTCTCCATCCGGCTCTGGCTGATAGCGAGCAGTGAGAGATGAGATGGTCACAGTGGCTATTGACAGATGATTTGATTCACTGACATGATGTTGTGTAATTATCTGGGATTTCACTGAGATATTTCTGCATTCATCATTCATCCATGAACCAGATTAAAATCCTCCCAAAAGAACATGTACTGTCATGACCTTCATGACAGTACAACAACAGCAACAAACAACTTGGTGGTGATGTTCATTGTTTAGTTTGAAACAAAAATCAGAACAAATTGAAAAGACATCCTCAATACACAAAGAGGACGAATCAACTAGGACCCGTTCCGGGAAGCAGGTTTAGTGAAAATTCTGAGTTTGTTCATCCTGAAATGAAGGAAAATTGCTGATTTTTCAATTCTATGTTCATGTAAACTGACAGAAATCAAACCAAACGTCTTTAAAGTCCCATATTCAGTTTATCGGTAACTCTGAAATACTGAAAATTCCGTCTTTCAGTTTCATTCCAGTGTGTCAGGATATAACAAACGTGTACACAACATGTTTCTTTGGAAAGCACAAAGAAAAGCAACACCTGTCGTCCCCGGCCCCGCAGACAAACCTGTTGGTCAGCTGACAGAACAGATGAACACAGCAGCACGTTGCCCTGCAGCAGTCGGCAGCTGGCCTGTCTGAAGCACTGACACACCACATTAGCATCTACGCATTCCCCAAACTAGAACCTCCTGCAACCTACACACAACCTACACGTGTGTATGTGTGCAGCTGGTGACTAATTGTTCAAAATAGGTATAGTAAGGTCACAGCTGGCTGACACTATCTCTGAGCACATATGATATATGAGTATTAGGCAGAATTATTGTAGCACTTTTTAAAATTATTTACATTTAAAATACATATTTGTTTAACTTTTATTTTACATTCCATTTCAGAAAACTCTTAAAAGCTTGTAAGTTTTAGGTAAATACTTGTCGCCACCTACTGGTCACTTTTGGTGACATCTCAAATATAGTGTGTGTAAAATCTAGAAGTGGGAATTGATTAGTTGAAGAAGATAAATACTCCTTGGTGGGTTTAGCATCTATTTTAGAAGTGAATAATATTTGCTCTATATTTGTAAAGAATGTGAGCTTTTCTCCAGTCAGTGCTGGTGAAGTCCAGTTGTAGTTTTTAAGCGATATTTTTGATATTTGGAAAATATACAGTATGTCTAAAAATACAGATATTTGAAGCAGTGAAAACATGTTCTCCATGGGTTCGTCAAAGCGAGACGTTCCCGTGAGTTACCTGCAGCTTGATCCGTGTGTGTGTGTGTGCGTGTGTGTGTGTGTGTGGAGACCGCCTCTCTGCCGCCGCAGAGGTTCAGACAGCAGCGGAATGAAAGTGGCGCTTTGTTTACGTCCATTGAAGACGTTTGCTCATGTCATGTGTCAAACCGGCGACTCGGTTCAGCGTTGTGCTCGTGGCTGAGCGGAGAACGCCGCGGTGCGGGTGTCGCTGCGGGATGCGGATCGGGCCACGAGAGCAGGCGGCAGCATGGACCTGCTCTGGAGGATCCTCGCTGCTCTCAGCTTCGACTGCTTCAAAGATTCATCGTCGACGAGGTGAGAGGAGGCTCAGCCTGTTGTTTCCATCTGACGATCCAAAGTGGAGACAAGATAGTGGCGTTTTATCTCCTCAGTGGTTCTTCATCCTTGATGCTTTATTTCGGATTGTTCATTTTCTGGCGTAATCCGCGGTGCATCGGTGAATAGAATCACATTGTGAGGACATCTTTGACGTCTGAAGCCATGGCATGTGCTCTGATATGATTCTGATTTTGAATATTAAGGGGACTCATCGTCCCCCATGTTGTTATGACAACAGGTTTATGAGTCATTTTTCATTTTGTCCATTGTTCACACTGGACAAGGTTTTAATAATCAGGTGTTTGTTTCTCTGATATGTTCAGATCAACTCAGTGAGCTCAGGAGTGTTATGTTCTCTTTTGTCTGACATGTTCCACATGCAGGGGTGACATTTCCAATACAAGCTTGTTGAATAACCTAATCCACTCCTATTGTGTCCACATCCTAGTCAGAACATAACCTTGGTGACAACAATTTGACTTTTGAAAGTAGAATAAATAAAAGTAAAATAAATTAGTAGAATATATTTATTCTATTCACAGACAGAAAGAAAGAAACAGTGAAATAACTCCTGGAATGACACATAAAAATGTCATAAAATACTGTGCGTCTTCTGTGAATATACCCAGAATGCAATGTGATCAATGATATGAAATTCTTATCATGAGTAAGATTTGTAATACAATCACATCACATCCTGAACAGTGCTATATGTTGAAACCTGCACCAGAATGGAGAGACAAGTGGACAATAACAGGAAGTAGTCTTCTTCATCTCACACAGAATCACCTCTGAACTCGTTGTATCCTACTGATGATGGGGGTTTCTTTCCTCTCATATATGAT
This sequence comes from Lampetra planeri, assembly GCF_965212315.1. Taxonomy (NCBI): domain Eukaryota; kingdom Metazoa; phylum Chordata; class Hyperoartia; order Petromyzontiformes; family Petromyzontidae; genus Lampetra; species Lampetra planeri. The sequence continues at coordinate 17,327 of NW_027614462.1, read as the reverse complement.
CATATTAGGATCACATTTTCAGACCGCAAGTGTATCAGCTGATATCTAAATCTCAGGTTTTATCTTTGTATCTGCAAATGAAAAACAACTAAACTTGAATTTTGCCATTCACCTTCTCTGAGCTGTAAAAAGCAGATAAGTTGAAATCACCCAGCTTGGCCAGTTTGTCAGATGCACATCTCAACTGCGCTGATCTGACATGACAAGACCAAATGCTCTGCACTTCAACCAGTTCTGCTCATTATTACTTAACTTGCCTATGCGGGATCACTGACATGCTGTTGTTTTTACATTGTTCTGCTGAATATTGATGTTTTCTGCAACTCCAGACAGTGTGTGTATTCATGAGCTTCATTTGTGACGTCACATCCAGTCTGGAGCTAATTGTGCTTCAGTATTCCAGTGCGTTGTGGAAACCTGCAGTGAGCATACAAACTAAGCTCACATTATTATTCAAAGTGGAGTACGTGTCAGCATACAAACGTGCCTGCAGAGTAGCTTCCCTCGAATGAATAACAGAATGTAATCAAGTGTGAATCTCTCCCCGACTTCTCAGGTCTCCCACCAAGCTGAGCTCCAGCCAGGCCGGCAGCCTGGAGAGCAGCTCCTTGACCGGCTCCTTGTCTCTGGGTCCCGACCTGCCCCACTGCCAGTGCTGCATCTCCTACGAGGCTCGGCTAAAGCGCCTCTCCTGTGGCCACCTCTACTGCGATCCCTGCTGTGACCAGATCGTCAACCTGGCCTTCGAGGACATCGAGGGTTTGTCCGACTACCCCTGCCCCATGTGCAAGTCCATCAGCCAGCTGGGGGGCCTGGGCCCGTCCTCCTCCGGGTACTTCTATGGGCCCTACAGCATCCTGCAGCAGTGTACGGGGAAGGGGCACGGGAGTCGCTGGTGTTGAAACTCTAACGTCAGTGATGAACGTCTTCTCTCATGTGGGACCTTTGCTTGTGTCTTGAAGATGACTACACCTGACAGCTGCTCTGTGGTGCTTCGGAGGAATGAAAACCTCTGTTGTCTGTGGTGAACAGGTGAAATGTGAGAATGCATGATATAAAAGTTCAAAGTGCCAAAATGTATCTAAATAAACGATTGAAAACATAATGGCGAAGATCCTGACATTTCTAATATTTCAGTCCATTTTTCCAGAAAATGCGCTAGAAAAAGTCATATTTTTAACAGCATTTAGCTTTTCTACCTTCTGCACATAAAACTGTTTCCTTTTGTTGAACAAATTGTCAAAACATTCGCTGTAAGGTTTCAGTTAACAGTGCTGCAAATATTTTGTATCTTTTACATTTCCTGTTGTGTCGAGCAATTTGCAGTGTTCTGAAATGATCCTCTGGCTGCACATAACAAGCACCAGGCTAGGATTTATATTAAAGGTCTTTGATAGTGCCATGTTTGTTGTTGTGTTTCAGATTCCATACTGTAATAAATAGCTATTTTGTTAAAAATGAAGTTTGTGAGCTGTGTTTACATTATTTTATGTATTTATTTCCTTTTAAAGATTCAAGTTTATATGGCTGCAAATTCCTCTACAAAATGTTGAGAAATAAAAGAAGTTTCTTCAAAACCAGTGTGATCAGCAGCTGAATCAAGTAAACATGCCTGGAGTATTTCCAAGAAATACTCCAGGTGCTACACAATCAACTATGCTACAACAATTTATCAACAGACAAAACTTTTTTTTTTTTTTTTTACTTTTTACAATTACAGGTGAGTTTTTATTTGTCAGGATAGAACATGCTGATACAAAAAATATATACATCTGGCAAATTCAATGGAAGCTTGTACCAAAAGAACCCACCATAATGCGATGATGCACGTCTTTCCAACACAAACACATTGGCATCACACCTGGAATGTTGGAAACTTGCTGACATCAATGTGATATCTGTGACACGGTGAATATTTACATCCGGTGATTCCTGGTGCTATCAGGTGAGGTACCTCTGGAGATGAGAACAGCTGCTGTTGTCGTTATGCTGAAGGAAATTTAGAAAAACAAATACAAAACGTCGAGGTGCAAGACACGCCACATTCCACTCATTCCTTACAGAAAGCAGATCTGAACAATCACTACTTGACCTGTGCTTTATGCAAATGAGATGCTAATTAGCCCAACCTTGGCTCCTACGAAAAAACTTGATCTACTTCAACATTCTGCCTCATTTCTCACCTCAGCTGCTTCCAAAGCACAAATGTTTTTAAGCTGTTAAAGGAAGTCTGTGAGCCAGCGTCCATGTTTCTGAAGGAGCATCATAACCTCAGCAGGCTGGAACACTCAATGTGCCTGCACCTTTAAGAGGCTTTAAATACCATCTTTCACCTACACACTGGCTGCATGCTGATACACCACCGGCCAGGAAACAGAAAAGTAAACACAGGAAAGATTAGCTTCCCTTCACTTCCAACACTGGTACCTTCTTAAGGTTTGGAAAAAGAACCTCTTTTGTTTTGTTGCATTCCACCACAAATACTCCATTTGGTAAGAAGTGGCTGAAAATCATGACCTGACGGTTTCCATGACATCACTAAAGCCCTGAAAGTGTCTCGGTCAAGCAGGAACTGAATTCTGATATCTGACAGAGGCTGCAGAACACTGAGCTCAATCTCGGCTTCTCGCGGCGCCCAAGCATGTAAGTGGGTAGATATGAGAGCAGTACCAAAATAACTCTCATGCCCTAAATTCCACATTAAAGCCACTGGTCACAGCCTGGAGCAGAGAAATACGTGTTTTCTTTGTGACATCTCTGTCTGCACATGAGCATGACATAAAGAGGCTTGAATGGCATGAGCACAAGCTACGGCCGCAGCGTGTCAAACATCACCATCAACATCCAGTCACCCATTTTGGATAAGAATGTGTCATGGAAGTTAAAAATAGACGCTGTCTTTCTTGAGGAGGGACATGACATTTACAAAAATGTTTCGTGACGGTCGACTGCAGACTGAGATGATGTCAAGAGCCCTCTCCTCCAGAAGTCTTTGCTGTGCTGCGAATTAGATGCTGTTACACCAACAGAATACTGAAGAACAAATGTACAAATATACAAAACATTGTCAAATTTTCGTGTACAGTACAGATGATGCGTCAAGGAGTTAAGCGCTCCTGATAATTTCATTCTGCTGCAGTCAACATCCGTGTCGCCTCAGCACTTGGGCGAGTGATGAGGTTCTAGAGGGAAGCTATCGACGACCTGTTGCTCTTCGGCAGCTTGGAGTTACTGGGTGGCGCTGGAGAGTGGTGCTGGTCGGCACGAGCCTCCGACACTGAGGAGTGCCCGAACAAGAAGGTGTGCTTGTTGCTGCCACTGTCTTTCCGGCTGGGTGGTCTGGAGGTAGGGGCAGGACCGCCCCCGGTCTGATGGTTGATGGAGGTAGGCACGGGTGCTGGGCGGGCCACGCCTTGAGTTCTCGAAGCTGGGAAGAGGAAAGTGCCGTTGTTGGCATTCTGGTTGAGGTTGGTGTCAGTCCGCCGGGGCTCAGCCGTCTTGGTGGGTGGATTTGGATCGGAGCTGGTGGACACCTGTGCTAGCTTCTCTTTGAGTTGCTGGACCTCCTGGGCCAGTCGCTCCACAGGGTGGGGGTGATTGGCGGAGACAGGGTGGGAGAACGCCTGCAGACGGAGAGTAATAGGGTCATTTCCAACCTACATGTCATGATGGACATGGTGAGCAGCAGAACCAAAACAAACAGTACACAAAGTACATAAAGGATGTATGGAAACAAATATAAATATAAAGAAGAAAAAATAAAATATGAAAGATATATTACAAATAAATATAAAAAATCTTAATCGTGTCACTTCGAACCTGAGTAATGATGAAAGCAGAATGTTCTCTAAAACTCTGGCTGCCACCCACTCAGACCACTCTGTACGTCACCATGGGGACACAGTGAGGCTGACTGTTGTACTAACGTCACAAAAGCTGCCACAGCCGCACTGAGAGCCGCTGTTCAACAACTGCAGCTCATCTGCACAAAGGAGCATCGTCTATTGAGCGAGCAGTCACGATGTGAGAGGATGTGGCAGCTGCGATGATGCAGCCTTCAGGAGGAGCCAAATTTAACATCTGTGGAGGATGATGCACGCAGAACAACTCGGTGAAATATCATCACTTAAAACACCGAAAAATATACCAGTGCATTGTCTGCCTGTCCTTCTTCAAGGTCAGCCAGATGTTTATCAGCTGCTCAGTACTAGATATTCAGAGATTCTGAATGGATGCCGACGCAAAGATCTGATTGCCAACAAAGTAATTCACCCAACAAGCTGGTTGACTCTGGGTTGTGTTTCAGGAGCCGAGAGGGGGAAAAGCATCCTATGTTGCGCTCAGCTTTCCCTAGGCTGGGCGTAACACACAGCCACAGACACGCCCCACGTGGGTACCCGTCACCAGCTCGCAGATTATCATTCAGTAGGTTAGTGACGGTCTGCAACCGTTAGGTGCAACTGGAACGTTCAGAACTGTATCTGCAACAGCTGCACTGAGCCTTGAAACTATGGTCTGGACTGGCCATTAGAGCTTGGTTTCCACATACCTGTGCATGTAGCGCGCCCCGGAGGTAGCACTCCTTCCACAGGCCCATGCAGGGCCCCATGAGTATGGGCAGTAAGGGCTCGTAGGGGTCAAATGGGCCTTGCAATCTTGAGTTGACAGGGAGGCTCTGGGGGAACTCAGACAGGGTCCAGGCTTTCAGAAGCCTCTCCAGACCGGGTACACCCTCGGAGGATGGCGCCCTCCGGTGGGTCTTTTTGTAAACACCTGAACTGCTGCTACGCCAAGGAAGCAGGTTAGCAGGGCAGGAGAAGGTTCCTCGGGAGAGGAGGAACACAGAACCTGGGATGGTGTCAGTCTGCTGCTGGGCACATGAGAAAGGGAGGGAGGGAGAAAATTCAAATGTACTTTTAGTTCAGTTTTTAATATGAATAAAAAAAGAAACTCACAAAAGAAACATCTCAAACTGCTTTTGCTCTGCTCTCTTTTACAGTTGCATGTTATCACCACAAGAGGGAGCACTGGGCTGCGTGAAGACCAGCTCCCACCAAGTCCACAGGAGGGTATGACACATCACTTCACTATTTGAAAGCTCACTTTGTGTGTGTCCGGGTTGGTGTTTAGGTTGCCATTGAGCAGCGGTTGGAGCGGGGGGGTTGGGGGGACGGGCTGGGTAAAATGAGCTTGCCGCTGCTTGCTGTACTGAAGAGCCCAGTCCCACACTGGAGGCAGAGGTGGGTCAGCTGGGTCCAACGGGGAATCTGGATGAGGCACGTCTCTCCAGCCGTTTACTGGGGTGTAGCACTGGCTGAAGTTCTGGATGGAGTAGTAAACATGGTCAGACACCTCCACAAACACCACTTTATTATGTAATGGCAACATAATTACCATGAGGAAAGCAAGCTGCAAGCCAATGATTGCACTGGGTATAGTTTTCTCTTCTATGCAGACAAATAAGGTGTAGGAGATGTTGCTCGATTCCTGAATTTTACTGCCTCTTTGGTCCACCGTTTGAAAAGAAGCAATACAAAGCAGGAAGCAAGCGACAACACCATCAGCTGAGATGAGCCGGTGTATACACTATCTCACATTCCCTTCCCTTCTCCAGAGACCAACCAGCAGGCCTGGGGCTGCGGTCGGCCCGACTTACACGTCAGTAACAGTCTGAGGAAGACTGAAGGATCAGTCGAAACCTACTGGCAGCTAAAAGACACATCTCCTACAACTAATTTGTCTGCATAGAAGAAAAAACAAAAAAACACTGTCACTAAAAGGACAAAATGATCCTGATCAGCTCGTGTGCTGAGTATAATAACGGTGCAGGTGACGTGTGACCCCCCCACTGCCATCTTATTAAACACAGCGTCCTTCTCGCTGTCCTGTACCTGGGATCGCCGGCAGCGCTCTCGCTGACAGTTGGCCAGGAAGCTGGAGAAGAGTGGCAGGTAGATGCTGTCATGCAGGGCCAACAGGAAGTCGTCTGTCAGCTGGAATCGGGAGGGATACTGGGACCACAGCTGCCAAACACAGTCAAGGAAGAGCAGGAAGACTGGAGCCTGGCATGGAGAGAGGGGGGATGGAGATAGCATGGAAAAGGACAACAGGAATGTCAGGATTTTATGAAAGAAGGGAAGAATAAGAGCCAGGATGAAAAAGAAAAAAACGAAGAGACGGTCGGACAGAGAAAAGAGTGATCATTGGAGAGAGGGAGAAGAGAGAGACATTGATCAGAAAGGACGGATGGATGTTGGTAACTAACGTAGCTCAATCGTGGAGTTTTAGTGTGACAATTGAGCTCGCACCTCCTCCTTGTCATTGTCGCGGTGGTAGTTGATGCGATTGTAAAAACGATGACCCGCCATCACCCACTCCTTCTGCACCAAGCTCTGGAAGCCACGCTGGGTCCGACAATGGGGGTCACACATCACCTGCACCAGGCTGGACACCACACAGCTCATGTCCCGGTCCTCTGCTTCTATAAGATCACAACAGGGAAAGGACATGATGGACGTCATCACACCTGGAGTTGGGTGGGTGGTGGTGGGGGTGAGGGTGGCATTAAACGGAAAGAGACATTCAGGGCCAAAGTAAGATGCCACAAACCACAGCTTTGCCTGATTTAAAACGTTGTGCAGCCTCAAGCCTTACTTATGCTTCTGCGATGAACTGACGCAGAAAGTACCCCACACGGGTTCCCTACGCCAACGTGAGCATTTATACTTCTACGTCGTTAATCTCACTGCTGTGTCTTGTGTTTTTTGTTATACTACATGTAATAGCAACTGAAAGTAAGCAGATCTTGTTATTGCACCAACTCAAACACAAATCGCATAGTTTTCCAAAAATCGGGTGATTTGATCCGTTGATTTGACACAGAAGTATAAATTGGGCTACGATTTCTTTAAGAAACACAGACCCAACACCAGACACAATAAAGGAAAGAAAAAAGGGGAGAGGCTCGCACTGAGAAACCAAACTAAGTTTTCTTTGGCCTGTGAATGGTGTGAGTCACTGCTGTGGGATATTTACTGCTGATCCAGGCAGTGGCAGATAGGCCGCAACGCACCAAGGCTACTTAGAACACGACTGATATACGATCCTCTGTGGGAAGAAGCAATGAAAGAGCTGGTCTGATCTTTCTTAGTCACTTACAGCTGCGGAGTGACAGAGAAACCCAAACACCAGTAGCGAGTCATCTACATCCTCTGAAAACTACCAGACTAACATTCTTTTGTTCCACTTGGAAATGTAGCCTGCATCGTTAACAAACATCATCGCAGCCATTTGTATGCACTGATGTGCATTAATTTGCTAGAGGGGTAATAAAATGTGTCTAGTTTACTTACAAGCTCCTTGCTGTGGCTCTCCCCACAATGTTGCCCCCCTGTTGTATGCGAGTGTGAATTTGTGCAATGAGCCGTGAATGAGCCGTGATAATGACATTGGACTGTCAGACACATGCAGACACATGGGCGCAGACACACTCAGCTCAGATGGATTCATAGCAGAAAACCAGAGAAAGAGCTCAAATAACTCAATGTGCTGACAGAATGGGCTTTACCGGAGCTCCAGACAATCCAGGCTGACGTGTCACACATCCTTTGCCTTCTGTCACCATGACGATTTGATAGTAGAATCAGATGAACTAAGCTGATAGTTCAGTGTTGCTAGCTAACCAGTCAAGACTACAGATGAGAATCTGCGAGCCTCATAAAACATTTTTTTTATATGCATATATGTCACAACTGATTGTCAAATGATCAAGTGTTGCAGTGCAGGATTGTCAGTGTACATGTCAGAGCAGAGGAGTGTGCTTGTCTCTGGTGCAGAGCTACTTCAGGGTGAGTCCTAAGGCTGCGTTAATGAGAGGGAGGTGCCTTGAATAATTAATGGATTAAATAATATGAGCCGGGTCAGGGGTCACGTCATTCACCTTGCAGTGCCACAGTCAGGTGACCGCTGCGAAGCAGGCAGGCGACCTCTGAAGCTTTCTTCAGACACGACCTGCATACAGAGTGGGGGGTTGTTTGATGAGTAATAGATCACATTCAACAAACACGTGTAACAGTTGTGTAAAATTCAACAACTACAGAGCTGTACTCAGAGTTCAGACACAGTGTAGAACATTGTAAAAACTTGTTCCAAGATGTTTTTTCGTTCCTGCTTTGTCAGGTGCCAGCAGCATTTTGTGACCAGATTAAATAACAGGTGTGATGTACCCATTCATATTACAATGAATGAATGATCCCTGGGACATAGGAAATGTAATGATGTTTTTTGGATCCCAAATGTGCCTGATGTACCTTACCTGGTGTAATCGAGCCAGTGGGTCCCTTCCAGTGTGGACAGCCATTTGTCGTCAGGTACCGTCACAGATGTGGAGATGTCTACAAGCCCAAACAGGGAGGAGGCAAGAAGGTTATAGTATGTCAAACTGACTATTTGTCTTTTTATTCACATTCCTGTCAATATCTTTTCACTGCTGCAGGTCTTGCACATAAATTTACATGACAATACTTTTGAAATATGTGTATATGAAAACACAAATGGATACATAAGGAGGAAGTGTTTTTGTTGATCTACGTCAGGCTGTATATAGCAGTTAATAGCAGCTCTGATGCCCAAACAGAACGGCTTTATTTATTTTTACAAAACGTATCTGTTCCTGGAAAGGACCGCTTTCAACTTCCATGGCCTCCCCAGGTTTTCCACGACTGTGTAAATCCTTTATGTTTATCACAAAAGAAAAGCCACCTCATAAATGAACACCATGCATAAAATCCACATAATCTCAGGGGGATTAGCCTTTATATGATCTGAAATATCTGTTTTAATTTTCTATTGAGTTGTTACGAAGACACAAAGCCAGCTGCCAGGAACATGACCAAATTCTGTTTTCACAGGACAATCCTGAGCTGTGAAGCACTCATCCACAAAAGACAACACACTGCGCTAGCCAAAGCGAGAACTGTGATAATCTGTGACCTTTAAAGTGTGTGTGAGAGTGTGAGATGTGTCAGCATTTCAGTTCCAGGGCCAGTGGTTGTAGACAAGCCTGTGTTTTGTCATCTCTGCTCTAACCGAACCCTGGAATGTGCTGTGTGTGACAAAAACAACCATAAATACCATCTCACAAAGCATGCGTTTGCCACTTTGTGTGTGCAAGACCCATCTTACTACCCTGCGCAATATTGAAATACTTGTCCATTTAGTAAGAACTGACACAACAGACGCTTACAATCGCAATAAATAGGGATCTGATTCAACCAATTTTACGATACAATTTAATTGTTCACTCACTCAGCAGAAATGCATAGGTAACTAGAAATTGTGAAGGAGTCTGTGTTGTGTGATTACAGGTTTGTGTGTGGATAAATTAAGTGCTCAAGTCTTCTCATCACCTCCGAGGCAGAGTGTGCGAAGACGGCTGTGCGCCAGCTGGATGTCGACTGGTGAAGGCAGCTCCTCACCCAGCTCCACCACCACACACAGAGATGACTGGCAACCAAACAGGATCAGCTCCAGGTTTCTGCAGAAAGGAGCACATTCTGCATTCAACACACAACTGAAAACCATGCAACAAACACAGCATTCCTTTCCAGTTGAGCTGCATTGCACATCTTTACTAGCTTGTAGAATCATTACTTGTTCCCAATGAGTCTGTGTCACTTCCCTCGATTCAAACCGTTTAAATTGCTCATATGAAAAAAGCAAATATCATTCTAACTGATAACGGATTTTATGTGAAGCTGTCAAATATGCATACTCCATGTGACCAAAGCACAAAACACATTAATGCAAGCAAGGTGCTTTTTTACTAGGCTGCTTCAAGTTCACCTTCAAGCCTCTGTACACTTCGGCAGAAAACAATCCATCTTAAAAAACATTCAGCTACAGCTATAAACCATTTAGAAAACCTCACTCCCCACCTGATGTCGTCCTTTCTCATGGTAGATGTTGTTCTGGAAACTGGCCATTCTCAGAAGATCACTGCCTCTGGGGTGACGCCAACACCAACGCTGTTTTTGTAGCAGGTTAGTTATTTATTTTTTAAGACTAAGACTGTAAATGTCTATTTCACCACTTTTCAACACAATAGTTTTAAAAAATAATTTGCATTGTGGGACATACGACGATATTAATCGACAGAAAGAAAACTCACTGGGATACGTCCTTCGTTGAAGTGGGCAAAGCTTTTCTTCAGCTCAGTGTCTAAAACCTTCTGTGGAACCACCATGAACCTTGGCAGGCTGACAGGAAACAGCAGGAGGAGAACAGGATTGTAGGAGTACTACTGTTGACACGTCATACTGTGCGTTTTGCTTTTCTACTTGCGTATGAATTTACCTGGTGGACATCTCAAAGCGGGTCATTAACTGAACTGACTCTCCAGCCTGTGGCACCACACCTCTCCAGTTCTTGCTCCCATTCCGTGGGAGTCTCAACCAGTTCATGTGGGAGTCTCGGCGCCGGGTTGCTAAGGAACTGCTTCATTTCTGAAGGAGGAGAATGTATATTCATAAATGAAAGGTGTTGTGACATACATCACATTGGCGATGCTCAATAGATCATAAATACGTATGTTTTGAGAGTCAGTGCATTCAGGAGAGTAAAACGCAGAGTGATGACCCCACACTAGACACTCTTGACCCCGTGGGGCAGAGTTGAGCTGTAGGTCGTCTAATGACTTGTTTAAGATGGGGGCTTTGCATTATTTAGCAAAGAGTTGACAGTAATTCAGAGCCTGGCTAGTCTAGCGTGAGCTTTAACATAGGATTAATTATTGTACAGACAAGCTCCTTCCTCCCTATAAGACTGCTTTCCTCTGACAGGCACGAGGACAACACAGACCTAAACCACTGCTAATGCTAATACATCAAAGACGATCATGATTGATGATGTCCGCTGAAAAACAAAATCATGTTGTTTTTTCCAGTAAGTCGAGGGAAACTATTGTATAATCCTGCTAACAGACAAACCAACACTGGGTAAAACAGAACCTTCCTAGCCCAAGGTACTATTATTACAATTAATCATGGTTCGTCCACAAACCAAGTTTTTCATTTACCGCCCAGGATCAGAAACCATTTATAAGCCTCCGTTTTAAACCACTGCAACATTCCCACTGGTCAGGGTTTGAAAGACGACATTTTCATTCCATCATCACAGTGGAACATTTCATTTTGTGCAGGAGAAATGATCCTTATATATTCGTAAAGTATTACAAGGTCCTTCTAATGTTTAGGCAGAAGCATGAGAAACCAGAAATAGATGATATAGCTTCTGAAACGGAAAATAAACAGTGATCACAGATCTGAGTACATTTTGTCTCTGGAGCTGGTGGGAAATCAAAGTGAGAGCAGATGAAGGAACACGAGGAACATTTTTAAACCTTGACATCACACATCGAGCTGATGACTAACAAAGTCACACTGCATTTATCTGCTTGTGGCTCTCCTAGAACTGTTTTTTAACTTGCCATCATTCCTTTCTTTGCCTTACATGTCTCAAAAATCATTTCATTTAGAACTGAATTAATTACCTGACTGCAGAGCTACAGTGCATTGCCAGGAATAGTAAAACAATTTTAAAAATGTGTGTGGCAGTGCTTGCACCAAATGAATTAATGAATTCGCCACTAAACTGTTGTGATGCAGTTTCAGAATGAATCAAATGCATATTTGTGTTGGTTAGGTGGTTTGTATCACTTTGTGCATATTATATAAGCCTATCAAGCCCCCTTTATGTGTTGCTGGTGTCATTAATACCCCCACTGCAGAAAAAAAAGCCCAGAAAACATGTATTCATGTTATCACCAGGCCAGGAGTAGATCGGTGAGGTCGCAATCACTCACCGACACTACCAAGGGCGGCGTTCTGGAAAAGACAAAACCGACCCTGGTTTTGAGAGGCTGGGTACGTCTTAGCAATGGTGTAGAGTTATCTGAGGAGGGAAACCACAGTGAGCTCATCAACATGACAAAGGTCATGTCAGATCGACGGCCTGTCGCTCAGATCAACTTCCCTTGGCAGACGTCTCCAGGTTCTGCAGTGACCGATGGACAGAAGTAACTAGAGCCTTGAGTTTAGGCCAACACACACACACTCACCTGTACTTCACCACACGTCTTGATCTAATCATGGTTAAATATACTGCTCAAAAAAATTTGGGTGAAAACAGGTGCATCAGAGCGGCAACAATGAGACGGCCCCCCAAAACAGGAATGGTTTCCAGGTTGAGGCCACTGATACTTTTCTTCCCTCCTTCCCTCCTTTTGGCTGATTTTTTTACTGACTGACTTTCTATTGCTCTAGTTATTCATTTGGCTTGGATCAACATCTCTGTTGACAGCATGGTGCGGTACCTGGACGCTACAGAGGTTGCACAAGTAGTCCAACTCCTCCAGGATGGCACATCAATACATGCCGTTGCAAGAAGGTCTCAAGAGCATGGAGAGGAGATTCCAGGAGACAGGTAGTTACTCTGGGAGTACACACTGACCTAAAACCCAATAGAACACCTCTGGGACATTATGTTTAGGTCCATCCGGCGCCGCCAGGTTGCTCCTCAGACTGTCCAGGAGCTCAGTGATGCCCTGGTCAAGATCTGGGAGGAGATCCCCCAAGACACCATTCATCATCTTATTAGGAGGATGCCCCGACGGTTGTCAGGCATGCGTACAAGCACGTGGGGCCACACAAACTACTGAGAATCTTTTTGAGTTGCTACAATGACATTTTGGCAAAATGGACCAGTCTGCTGCATCATTATTCAATTTCATTTTTGGGGTGTCTTTGATTTCCCCCCTCTATAGGGTGATAATTTTCATTTCTATCCAATTATGTGGCATCATTTTGTTACTAATACATCACCTACTCATTATCAGGAAAGATATTCAAGATCATTTCCCCCCCCCCCCCGTTTAGATCTGATGTGTTTTCAAAGTGTTCCCTTAATTTTTTTGAGCAGTAGTATGTTCAAATCAGGAGATGGGGCCTCACCTCTAAGACCTGAGCATCAGGAGTGAGGCGGTCAAACAGGAAGCAGATGACTCGCAGGTCTCGACAGTAAAGTACCAGCTCCTCTGGAGTGAACTTCAGAGAGGAGTTTGGCGTTACTAGCTTGGTCCTGTTTGGGCCCACTGCAAAATGTAAAAAGGATTTGCTAAACTCATAATAAATGGTCTGGATCTTATGAGACCTTATACACCATCAGCTACAGTCATTCTTGTTAGTTGTATCATGGACAGTACTGCAGCAAAGGGCGTTACGAACATGCCTTTTTGTTACTGAATTCAAACAGGGCTTCTCATTTTAGGCACTACAAGCTATTACATTAGATTCCACTTTAAAAACCTTTACTTACCAACCACAACCTTCTCTATGGATGCTAATGCCACATCATGATCTCCTAAAAGAACGGGGGTCTGCATTGTCCCTGCATCATTAATAAACCATGGAGAATATATCAACAATACAATTTGAAATGTTGTTCTTTTAATGAATTATGTGTTTAAATCACTAGTGTGACAAACTCACATCAGGTATGTGGCTGTCCTGCGGTACGAAGGCAACTCTGAAAGTGAGTAACAAAGAGGGGTCCCAGACAGCCAACCTCTTTCCTTCTCTGGCAGTCAACTTCTTCCTCACCATAACAGCTCTCTGAAGTACACACTCGCCTATACAGGAGAAAGGGGAGATGGAGTAAAAAGGAATGATGGATGTTACATGTCAGGTATATGTCAGGTTTGTTCATGTCTGATATATGACAGATCTTGGATACTAATCCATTCAAAGAGTATGTGATTGAGTGTCAATACTAGAGCCTCAGGTGTAGCAAAACGGGGAGGCCAAAGACGGACAAATAGCAGCAAGATAGCTCAAGATGAGCTACTGACTGAAAAAAGTTCTCAGGGTGAAGTGAAAGAGGCAGCAGGGTAGCAGGAGGAACTTCAGTGTCACTGCTCTTTTAGTGACACTTTGCACCCACACATTTCTTATTTTGGGGGGAAACATTGCATCACTTGCATTTTATAAGGGAAGTGGAGCACTGTCAGATCCTACACACCAGCATAAACAAATAAGCTTATGCTGGTGTGTAGGCTCTGCCAGAAAAGGACTCATGCAACAAATTAAGACTCTGCATCAAAAGACACCACCTGAACTGTGGTTGTGCAGCGTGTATGTACAGTAATGTACAGTAATTTACTGACCCTGCAGAGAGTCCTACACAAGTGTTTAAATGTGCAGTGCAAAGTTTCTAAAACAAAATCTCCACCCATTTGGATACTGGACACATAAACACACAAAAAATGTGTCAGGGGAAAAACACACACAACACAGTGGAGGGAATGCACATTTCTGACATTCTCCTGCAGGAAAACAACACCTTAGTGAGTTGGACTGAGCACTCCCATGGTAACAGACTGAGAAAATGGCCTTTTTGTTCGTGACAAGAGCTGTGCAGAATACCCGCCAGGGCAAATGTTTTCATTTTCCCTGAAAGGACCAGTAAAATGCATGCGGAGAGAAAAACATTCTGAAGAGACAGAAAATTCCTCCACTGCTCACATGGCTGACACAGCTTTGATCACATTTGACAGCATGATGATGATGATACGTCTTAGATAAGTATTTTTCAAAGACACCAAAACACAAATGGTAATTTTTCTTCACATGAAACACCATACTTTACTTTTTGCACATAGCTTCGGGGATTGTGAATGCTGTGTGATTGTGCTTCTGTCTTTAAGCCTCTAAAGCCAAACATGAAAATGGATGGATTAGAGAATTACATGATCAATTAAACACAACTGCACATGTTCTGACTAGTGATTTAAGCATTTTCAAAGGACAGCGCTGCTTTTGCAGCTCCGTTTTAATGTTCCCTTTGGGTGCCGCAGACAACAAAACATTCCTGCAGAACTTAAGGGGAAAGAAAGAGGAAGACGGGAAACAGTCCTCTCTTGGGCAAGACTGAAAGTACTATATGGTTGAGCCCAGCATGAGTAAGGTAAGTGACCCTCCAATCAAATAAAAGGCTTGACCTTCTTGCAGATCTCCAGATGGAAGAGAATCTACAATGAAGGAACTCTTATTTCACCCTCTTAAAAACAAAAACAAAAACAAACAATCAGCACTTTCATGTTATCTGTCTGTTGTGTGTGTTTACACCAGTGATGTGTTTGTGTTTGTCCCTTTCCCGGTGGTGTGCCCAACACAGCTGGATTATTATTATGCAGTGCACAAGAGCTCCACAGCAGCAAACAAATGAAGTACAGAACAATACAAGAAGAGTAACTGAGACAATGAGAGATCCATTAGTTACTGCTGCTTTTTCAATAGATGCCACTGAAACTTCACCTCCATCTGATGACATTATGGACAGATGAGTGAAATATAACGAAAAACTACTGGTATTATTTATTATATCTATTATCTGCTAAAGAAGACAGAGGCTATGTGTTACGTTTTAAATGTGTACTTTCTGGAAGCAGCTTCCCCTAGAATGCTTTTGTGGTCCCTGACTAGCATGACGCCAGAGTGACCTAAAGGATCAGTCTGTGAAAATACAGCTGAGAGATCTGAACCACATGTCACAGTCTGTTTTATTTGTTTTTATCCACATTTGGTCCTCGTTTTCAGCTGGGATGCGTGCAGAGCGAAAGGTTTCTGTTACGAAGAGGATGAGAAACAGTCTGGAAACGGTTACATCGGGTCAAATCAAAGGACACAATGTGACAGTACCATCTACGTATATATATACTATCTACCTATATAAATGACAACAAAAAAACACACCTCATTTTGGGAACTTTCTATAAATCAGATATAGCACAAAATGCCCAGTCTACTCAGGGCAGAGAACCAAAAACCCCAAACCACCATGTGGTATAAAATCCACCACGTGTGATTACAGTTTCAAACTGACAACCACGTTTGACTTATCATTTGATACAAGTAGGAAAACCATGTCCAACTTCATTCTTCACTAGCCACTCTTAAAGTAAATGTAGCTCAATAGTGTGCAGTGTGCTTAACATATATAAAGTAAAACAATGTCAGTTATCATTAACAAGAAACAAAAAAACTATAGATACATGGTTCTGTTGAGGTACTACTATGCCATGTTCTATGTTTGTCCCCTGATACTCATTTTATGAGTGGGCAGTATAAAGATAATATTAGCTCACTGGTTGATAAAACAGGCGAAGCACAAGAGAAAAAAATAATGTCCAACGGCTTGCACACCAGAAATGAAACACTCCAGTGTTCACTGGCTCAGACCCCAGACCATCCCTTTGAGGACAGACCCACAGAACAATTGTTTAGTCCATCCCATATTTTGAATCTTGCCTGGAAAAAAAAACAACAAAAAAAACAGTAAAGGGACTTAATGAGCGGTTTGGCTCAACTGGACCAAAAAGAGGCACCACGTAGGCCTGTAGGACTACATAAACTAATGAAACTAAAGACATCCGTTCAAAGTGAAAGTATATCATACTCCACAACAATAATACACTGATTGACAGCCTTTAAATCCAGCAGTAACACAAGATTGTGGAGAATGGTGAAATGGCTCTGGAGGGGGTCCTATGGCCTGTTGGCATTGTGTGCTGGACAGTATAATCCTTCCCCCCACTGCATTGAAAAGGTACATGATCTACAAATGGCTGTTTGAGCTGTACAGGCCCATCTGCCCCTCCCACAGACCGGCTCGGTTTCTACAGTCCTGGTGTCTAAATGTCACATGAGAACACTGCAGACCTGAGCACAGCACTACAAGGAGAATGGAAGTTTTTTTTTATTCTGTTATTGTTACTTTGGATTTGCTAGCATCTAGTTCTTGACAGCAACTCCTTAAACAGTGTTGCAGCAACATCCATCCCCTAACATGCAGCAACAGCATCAGTGTTGATAAGCAACTGTTCACACACAGTAGACGATGACTGTGTGAGTGTGCTTGAGAGAAAGGCAGCGAGCCTGATGCAACATGAGCCCTTTCACTCAACACTGACTTGTGACTCCTTTGTGTCTGAAAGTGAACGTGTTCTAACAAATTGACCCAGTCTGCCGTCTGAATCCTATTTGAAATACATGATTCCCCATATTAAATCACCAGACACTACTTTTCTCATTGCTGCCATAGAAATGCCCCCATTGCAACGGAAGAGCTGTTCTTTCAGTAACAGCTGGGTATTACTCCAAGTACAGTATTATACTAGGTGGGCAGTATTTATTGTTACAGTATACAGTATTTACTGTATTTTTTATTTGTTAGAATACAATAAGAGTAACACAACGGTCTTCCCCTCACTTTAA